>NW_027139894.1:0-80874 GCF_035084215.1 Heptranchias perlo | reverse complement strand
TCCCCCCCCAGTGTTTCTCTCTCTCCTCCGCCCAGTGTTTCTCTCTCTCTCCCCAGAGTCTCTCTCTCTCTCGCCAGTGTTTCTCTCTCTCTCCCCAGTTTTTCTCTCTCTCCCCAGTGTTTCTCTCCCTCCCCCCAGTGTTTCTCTCTCTCTCCGCCGCCCAGTGTTTCTCTATCTCCCCCCAGTGTTTCTCTCTCTCCCCCCTTTGTTTCACTCTCTCTCTCTCCCAATTGTTTCTCTCTCTCTCCTCCCCCCAGTGTTTCTCTCTCTCTCCCTACAGTGTTTTCTCTCTCTCTCCCCCCAGTGTTTCTCTCTCTCTCTCCCCAGTTTTTCACTCTCTCTCTCTGTCCCCCCAGTTTTTTTATCTCTCTCTCCTCCCCCAGTGTTTCTCTCTCTCTCTCCCCAGTGTTTCTCTCTCTGTCCCCCTCCCCAGTGTTTCACTCTCTCCTCCCACCAGTTTTTCTCTCTCTCCCCCCAGTATTTCTCTCTCTCTCCCCGGTCGCTCTCTCTCTCTCTCCAGTGTTTCTCTCTCTCCCCAATGTTTCTCTCTCACTCCCAGTGTTTCTCTCTCTCTCCGCCCCCCAGTGTTTCTCTATTTCCCCCAGTGTTTCTCTCTCTCTCGCCCCACTGTTTCTCTCTCTCGCCGCAGTGTTTCTATCTCTCTCTCCCCAGTGTTTCTCTCTCTCTCTCCCCCCAGTGTTTACCGCTCACCCCCAGTGTTTCTCGCTCCCCCACCAGTCTTTCTCTCTCCTCCCCCCACTGTTTCTCTCTCTCATCCCCAGTGTTTCTCTCTCTCTCTATCCCCCCAGTGTTTCTCTCTCTCTCCCCCAGTGTTTCTCTCTCTCTCCCCCCAGTGTTTCTCTCTCTCTCCCCCCAGTTTATCCCAATCTCTCCTCCCCCCAGTGTTTCTCTCTCACCCCCAGTGTTTCTGTCTCTCCCCCAATGTTTCTCTCTCCCCCCCAGTGCTTCTCTCTCTCCCCAGTGTTTCTCTCTCTCCCCCAGTGTTTCTCTCTCTCTCTTCCCCCAATGTATCCCAATCGCTACTCCCCCAGTGTTTTTCTCTCTTCCCCCAGTGTTTCTCTCTCTCACCGCAATGTTTCTCTCTCTCCCCCCAGTGTTTCCCTCTCTCCTCCCCGCATTGTTTCTCTCTCTCTCGCCGCCCGCTGTTTCTCTCTCCACCCCCCCCCACCAGTGTTTCTCTCTCTCTCTCTTCTCCCAGTGTTTCTCTATCTCTCTCCCCCCAGTGTTTCTATCTCTCATAGAGTCATAGAGTCATAGAGTCATAGAGTTATACAGCACGGAGAGAGGCCCTTCGGCCCATCGTGTCCGCGCCGGCCATCAGCCCTGTCGACTCTAATCCCATATTCCAGCATTTGGTCCGTCGCCTTGTATGCTGTGGCATTTCAAGTGCTCATCCAAATGCTTCTTGAATGTTGTGAGGGTTCCTGCCTCCACAACCCTTTCAGACAGTGACTTCCAGACTCCAACCACCCTCTGGGTGAAAAAGTTCTTTCTCAAATCCCCTCTAAACCTCCCGCCTTTTACCTTGAATCTATGTTCCCTTGTTATAGAACCCTCAACGAAGGGAAAAAGCTCCTTAGTATCTATCATATCTGTGCCCCTCATAATTTTGTACACCTCAATCATGTCCCCCCTCAGCCTCCTCTGCTCCAAGGAAAACAAACCCAATCTTCCCAGTCTCTCTTCACAGCTGAAGCGCTCCAGCCCTGGTAACATCCTGGTGAATCTCCTCTGCACCCTCTCCAAAGCAATCACATCCTTCCTGTAGTGCGGCGACCAGAACTCTCTCTCTCCCCCCAGTCTTTCTCTCTCTCTCTCCCACCAGTGTTTCTCTGTCTCCCCCAGTGTTTCATCCTCTCTCTCCCCCGAGTGTTTCTCTCTCACTCTCCCCCTCGTGATTAAATCTTTCTCTTCCCCAGTTTTTCTCGCTCTCTCTCCCCCCAGTTTTTCTCTCTCTCTCTCCACCCAGTGTTTCCCTCTCTCCTCCCCCCAGTGTTTCTCTCTCTCTCTCCCCCCAGTGTTTCTCTCTCTCCCCCAACCAGTGTTTCTCTCTCTCTCTCTCCCCCAGTATTTCTCCCTGTCTCCCCCCCCAGTGTTTCTCTCTCTCCTCCGCCCAGTATTTCTCTCTCTCTCCCCAGAGTCTCTCTCTCTCTCGCCAGTGTTTCTCTCTCTCTCCCCAGTTT
The DNA here is from genome assembly GCF_035084215.1 of Heptranchias perlo. NCBI lineage: Eukaryota > Metazoa > Chordata > Chondrichthyes > Hexanchiformes > Hexanchidae > Heptranchias > Heptranchias perlo. The sequence continues at coordinate 78,670 of NW_027139894.1, read as the reverse complement.
TTCTCTCTCTCCCCAGTGTTTCTCTCCCTCCCCCCAGTGTTTCTCTCTCTCTCCGCCGCCCAGTGTTTCTCTATCTCCCCCCAGTGTTTCTCTCTCTCCCCCCTTTGTTTCACTCTCTCTCTCTCCCAATTGTTTCTCTCTCTCTCCTCCCCCCAGTGTTTCTCTCTCTCTCCCTACAGTGTTTTCTCTCTCTCTCCCCCCAGTGTTTCTCTCTCTCTCTCCCCAGTTTTTCACTCTCTCTCTCTGTCCCCCCAGTTTTTTTATCTCTCTCTCCTCCCCCAGTGTTTCTCTCTCTCTCTCCCCAGTGTTTCTCTCTCTGTCCCCCTCCCCAGTGTTTCACTCTCTCCTCCCACCAGTTTTTCTCTCTCTCCCCCCAGTATTTCTCTCTCTCTCCCCGGTCGCTCTCTCTCTCTCTCCAGTGTTTCTCTCTCTCCCCAATGTTTCTCTCTCACTCCCAGTGTTTCTCTCTCTCTCCGCCCCCCAGTGTTTCTCTATTTCCCCCAGTGTTTCTCTCTCTCTCGCCCCACTGTTTCTCTCTCTCGCCGCAGTGTTTCTCTCTCTCTCTCCCCAGTGTTTCTCTCTCTCTCTCCCCCCAGTGTTTACCGCTCACCCCCAGTGTTTCTCGCTCCCCCACCAGTCTTTCTCTCTCCTCCCCCCACTGTTTCTCTCTCTCATCCCCAGTGTTTCTCTCTCTCTCTATCCCCCCAGTGTTTCTCTCTCTCTCCCCCAGTGTTTCTCTCTCTCTCCCCCCAGTGTTTCTCTCTCTCTCCCCCCAGTTTATCCCAATCTCTCCTCCCCCCAGTGTTTCTCTCTCACCCCCAGTGTTTCTGTCTCTCCCCCAATGTTTCTCTCTCCCCCCCAGTGCTTCTCTCTCTCCCCAGTGTTTCTCTCTCTCCCCCAGTGTTTCTCTCTCTCTCTTCCCCCAATGTATCCCAATCTCTACTCCCCCAGTGTTTTTCTCTCTTCCCCCAGTGTTTCTCTCTCTCACCGCAATGTTTCTCTCTCTCCCCCCAGTGTTTCCCTCTCTCCTCCCCGCATTGTTTCTCTCTCTCTCGCCGCCCGCTGTTTCTCTCTCTACCCCCCCCCCAGTGTTTCTCTCTCTCTCTCTCACCCCAGTGTTTCTCTCTCTCTCCCCCCAGTGTTTCTCTCTCTCTCTCCACCCAGTGTTTCCCACTCTCCTCCCCCCAGTGTTTCTCTCTCTCTCTCCCCCCAGTGTTTCTCTCTCTCCCCCAACCAGTGTTTCTCTCTCTCTCTCCCCATAGCGTTTCTCTCTCTCCCCCAACCAGTGTTTCTATCTCTCTCTCCCCCAGTGTATCTCCCTGTCTGCCCCCCCCCCCCAGTGTTTCTCTCTCTCCTCCCCCCAGTGTTTCTCTCTCTCTCTCCCCAGTGTTTTTCTCTCTCGCCAGTGTTTCTCTCTCTCTCCCCAGTTTTTCTCTCTCTCCCCAGTGTTTCTCTCCCACCCCCAGTGTTTCTCTCTCTCTCCGCCACCCAGTGTTTCTCTATCTCCCCCCAGTGTTTCTCACTCCCTCCCCTCAGTGTTTCTCTCTCTCTCCTCCCCCCAGTGGTTCTCTCTCTCTCTCCCCCCAGTTTTTCACTCTCTCGCTCTCTCCCTAGTGTTTAAATCATTCTCTCCCCCAGTGTTTCTCTCTCTCTCTCCCCCATTGTTTCTCTCTCTCTCTCTCCACCCAGTGTTTCCCTCTCTCCTCCCCGCAGTGTTTCTCTCTCGCCCCCCAGTGTTTCTATCTCTCTCTCTTCCCCCAGTTTTTCTCTCACTCTCTCCCCCATTGTTTCTCTCTCTCTCTCCACCCAGTGTTTCCCTCTCTCCTCCCCGCAGTGTTTCTCTCTCTCCCCCAGTCTTTCTCTCTCTCTCTCCCCCCAGTATTTCACTCTCTCTCCCCGATGTTTCTCTCTCTCTCCCCAGTGTTTCTCTCTCTCCCCAGTGTTTCTCTCTCCTCCCCCCAGTATTTCTCTCTCTCTCACCCCAGTGTTTCCCTCTCTCCTCACCCCAGTGTTTCTCTCTCTCTCTCCCCCAGTGTATCTCAATCTCTCCTCCCCCAGTGTTTCTCTCTCACCCCAGTCTTTCTTTCTCTCTCCCACCCCAGTGTTTCTCTCTCCTCCCCCCAGTATTTCTCTCTCTCTCCCCCCAGTTTTTCTCTCTCTCTCTCCCCCCAGTGTTTCTCTCTCTCTCCCACACCATGTGTTTCTCTCTCTCTCTCTCCCCAGTGTTTCTTTCTCTCTCCTCCCCCCACTGTTCCTCTCTCTCTCCCCCCCCAGTGTTTCTCTCCCTCCCCCCCAGTGTTTCTCTCTCTCTCTCTCACCCCAGTGTTTCCCTCTCTCCTCACCCCAGTGTTTCTCTCTCTCTCTCCCCCAGTGTATCTCAATCTCTCCTCCCCCAGTGTTTCTCTCTCTCCCTCCAGTCTTTCTCTCTCTCTACCACCCCAGTGTTTCTCTCTCCTACCCCCAGTATTTCTCTCTCTCTCCCCCCAGTGTTTCTCTCTCTCTCTCCCAGTGTTTCTCTCTCTCTCCCCCAGTGTATCTCAATCTCTCCTCCCCCAGTGTTTCCCTCTCTTCCCCCACTGTTTCTCTCTCTCTCTCCACCCAGTGTTTCCCTCTATCCTCTCCCCAGTTATTCTCTCTCTCTCTCCCCCCAGTGTTTCTCTCTCTCTCCCACACCATGTGTTTCTGTCTCTCTCTCTCTCCCCCAGTGTTTCTTTCTCTCTCCTCCCCCCACTGTTTCTCTCTCTCTTCCCCCAGTGTTTCACTCTCTGCCCCCCCAGTGTTTCTCTCTCTCTCTCTATCACCCCACTGTTTCTCTCTCTCTCCGCACAGTGTTTCTCTCTCTCTCCCCCAGTGTTTCTCTCTCTCCCCCAGTGTTTCCCTCTCTCCTCCCCCCAGTGTTTCTCTCTCTCTCTCCCCCCAGTGTATCTCAATCTCTCCCCGCCAGTGTTTCTCTCTCTCCCCCCCAGTATTTCTCTCTCTCTCCCCGATGTTTCTCTCTCTCCCCCCAGTGTATCTCACTCTCTCCTCCCCCCAGTGTTTCTCTCCTCCCCCCAGTTATTCTCTCTCTCTCTCCCCCCAGTGTTTCTCTCTCTCTCCCACACCATGTGTTTCTCTCTCTCTCTCTCCCCAGTGTTTCTTTCTCTCTCCTCCCCCCACTGTTCCTCTCTCTCTCCCCCCAGTGTTTCTCTCCCTCCCCCCCAGTGTTTCTCTCTCTCTCTCTCCCGCCAGTGTTTCTCTCTCTCCCCCCACTATTTCTCTCTCTCTCCCCGGTGTCTCTCTCTCTCTCTCCAGTGTTTCTCTCTCTCCCCAATGTTTCTCTCTCACTCGCAGTGTTTCTCTCTCTCTCCGCCCCCCAGTGTTTCTCTATTTCCCCCAGTGTTTCTCTCTCTCCCCGCAGTGTTTCTCTCCCTCTCCCCCCAGTGTTTCTCTCTCTCTCTCCCCCCAGTGTTTCTCGCTCACCCCCAGTGTTTCTCTCTCCCCCACCAGTCTTTCTCTCTCCTCCCCCCATTGTTTCTCTCTCTCATCCCCAGTTTTTCTCTCTCTCTCTATCCCCCCAGTGTTTCTCTCTCTCTCCCCCCAGTGTTTCTCTCTCCTCCCCCCAGTATTTCTCTCTCGCTCTCTCCAGTGTTTCTCTCTCTCCCCAATGTTTCTCTCTCACTCCCAGTGTTTCTCTCTCTCTCCGCCCCCCAGTGTTTCTCTATTTCCCCCAGTGTTTCTCTCTCTCTCGCCCCACTGTTTCTCTCTCTCGCCGCAGTGTTTCTCTCTCTCTCTCCCCAGTGTTTCTCTCTCTCTCTCCCCCCAGTGTTTACCGCTCACCCCCAGTGTTTCTCGCTCCCCCACCAGTCTTTCTCTCTCCTCCCCCCACTGTTTCTCTCTCTCATCCCCAGTGTTTCTCTCTCTCTCTATCCCCCCAGTGTTTCTCTCTCTCTCCCCCAGTGTTTCTCTCTCTCTCCCCCCAGTGTTTCTCTCTCTCTCCCCCCAGTTTATCCCAATCTCTCCTCCCCCCAGTGTTTCTCTCTCACCCCCAGTGTTTCTGTCTCTCCCCCAATGTTTCTCTCTCCCCCCCAGTGCTTCTCTCTCTCCCCAGTGTTTCTCTCTCTCCCCCAGTGTTTCTCTCTCTCTCTTCCCCCAATGTATCCCAATCTCTACTCCCCCAGTGTTTTTCTCTCTTCCCCCAGTGTTTCTCTCTCTCACCGCAATGTTTCTCTCTCTCCCCCCAGTGTTTCCCTCTCTCCTCCCCGCATTGTTTCTCTCTCTCTCGCCGCCCGCTGTTTCTCTCTCTACCCCCCCCCCCCAGTGTTTCTCTCTCTCTCTCTCACCCCAGTGTTTCTCTCTCTCTCCCCCCAGTGTTTCTCTCTCTCTCTCCACCCAGTGTTTCCCACTCTCCTCCCCCCAGTGTTTCTCTCTCTCTCTCCCCCCAGTGTTTCTCTCTCTCCCCCAACCAGTGTTTCTCTCTCTCTCTCCCCCCAGCGTTTCTCTCTCTCCCCCAACCAGTGTTTCTATCTCTCTCTCCCCCAGTGTATCTCCCTGTCTGCCCCCCCCCCAGTGTTTCTCTCTCTCCTCCCCCCATTGTTTCTCTCTCTCTCTCCCCAGTGTTTTTCTCTCTCGCCAGTGTTTCTCTCTCTCTCCCCAGTTTTTCTCTCTCTCCCCAGTGTTTCTCTCCCACCCCCCAGTGTTTCTCTCTCTCTCCGCCACCCAGTGTTTCTCTATCTCCCCCCAGTGTTTCTCACTCCCTCCCCTCAGTGTTTCTCTCTCTCTCCTCCCCCCAGTGGTTCTCTCTCTCTCTCCCCCCAGTTTTTCACTCTCTCGCTCTCTCCCTAGTGTTTAAATCATTCTCTCCCCCAGTGTTTCTCTCTCTCTCTCCCCCATTGTTTCTCTCTCTCTCTCTCCACCCAGTGTTTCCCTCTCTCCTCCCCGCAGTGTTTCTCTCTCGCCCCCCAGTGTTTCTATCTCTCTCTCTTCCCCCAGTTTTTCTCTCACTCTCTCCCCCATTGTTTCTCTCTCTCTCTCCACCCAGTGTTTCCCTCTCTCCTCCCCGCAGTGTTTCTCTCTCTCCCCCAGTCTTTCTCTCTCTCTCTCCCCCCAGTATTTCACTCTCTCTCCCCGATGTTTCTCTCTCTCTCCCCAGTGTTTCTCTCTCTCCCCAGTGTTTCTCTCTCCTCCCCCCAGTATTTCTCTCTCTCTCACCCCAGTGTTTCCCTCTCTCCTCACCCCAGTGTTTCTCTCTCTCTCTCCCCCAGTGTATCTCAATCTCTCCTCCCCCAGTGTTTCTCTCTCACCCCAGTCTTTCTTTCTCTCTCCCACCCCAGTGTTTCTCTCTCCTCCCCCCAGTATTTCTCTCTCTCTCCCCCCAGTTTTTCTCTCTCTCTCTCCCCCCAGTGTTTCTCTCTCTCTCCCACACCATGTGTTTCTCTCTCTCTCTCTCCCCAGTGTTTCTTTCTCTCTCCTCCCCCCACTGTTCCTCTCTCTCTCCCCCCCCCAGTGTTTCTCTCCCTCCCCCCCAGTGTTTCTCTCTCTCTCTCTCACCCCAGTGTTTCCCTCTCTCCTCACCCCAGTGTTTCTCTCTCTCTCTCCCCCAGTGTATCTCAATCTCTCCTCCCCCAGTGTTTCTCTCTCTCCCTCCAGTCTTTCTCTCTCTCTACCACCCCAGTGTTTCTCTCTCCTACCCCCAGAATTTCTCTCTCTCTCCCCCCAGTGTTTCTCTCTCTCTCTCCCAGTGTTTCTCTCTCTCTCCCCCAGTGTATCTCAATCTCTCCTCCCCCAGTGTTTCCCTCTCTTCCCCCACTGTTTCTCTCTCTCTCTCCACCCAGTGTTTCCCTCTATCCTCTCCCCAGTTATTCTCTCTCTCTCTCCCCCCAGTGTTTCTCTCTCTCTCCCACACCATGTGTTTCTGTCTCTCTCTCTCTCCCCCAGTGTTTCTTTCTCTCTCCTCCCCCCACTGTTTCTCTCTCTCTTCCCCCAGTGTTTCACTATCTGCCCCCCCAGTGTTTTTCTCTCTCTCTCTCTATCACCCCACTGTTTCTCTCTCTCTCCGCACAGTGTTTCTCTCTCTCTCCCCCAGTGTTTCTCTCTCTCCCCCAGTGTTTCCCTCTCTCCTCCCCCCAGTGTTTCTCTCTCTCTCTCCCCCAGTGTATCTCAATCTCTCCCCGCCAGTGTTTCTCTCTCCCCCCCCCAGTATTTCTCTCTCTCTCCCCGATGTTTCTCTCTCTCCCCCCTGTGTATCTCACTCTCTCCTCCCCCCAGTGTTTCTCTCCTCCCCCCAGTTATTCTCTCTCTCTCTCCCCCCAGTGTTTCTCTCTCTCTCCCACACCATGTGTTTCTCTCTCTCTCTCTCCCCAGTGTTTCTTTCTCTCTCCTCCCCCCACTGTTCCTCTCTCTCTCCCCCCAGTGTTTCTCTCCCTCCCCCCAGTGTTTCTCTCTCTCTCTCCCCAGTGTTTTTCTCTCTCGCCAGTGTTTCTCTCTCTCTCCCCAGTTTTTCTCTCTCTCCCCAGTGTTTCTCTCCCACCCCCCAGTGTTTCTCTCTCTCTCCGCCACCCAGTGTTTCTCTATCTCCCCCCAGTGTTTCTCACTCCCTCCCCTCAGTGTTTCTCTCTCTCTCCTCCCCCCAGTGGTTCTCTCTCTCTCTCCCCCCAGTTTTTCACTCTCTCGCTCTCTCCCTAGTGTTTAAATCATTCTCTCCCCCAGTGTTTCTCTCTCTCTCTCCCCCATTGTTTCTCTCTCTCTCTCTCCACCCAGTGTTTCCCTCTCTCCTCCCCGCAGTGTTTCTCTCTCGCCCCCCAGTGTTTCTATCTCTCTCTCTTCCCCCAGTTTTTCTCTCACTCTCTCCCCCATTGTTTCTCTCTCTCTCTCCACCCAGTGTTTCCCTCTCTCCTCCCCGCAGTGTTTCTCTCTCTCCCCCAGTCTTTCTCTCTCTCTCTCCCCCCAGTATTTCACTCTCTCTCCCCGATGTTTCTCTCTCTCTCCCCAGTGTTTCTCTCTCTCCCCAGTGTTTCTCTCTCCTCCCCCCAGTATTTCTCTCTCTCTCACCCCAGTGTTTCCCTCTCTCCTCACCCCAGTGTTTCTCTCTCTCTCTCCCCCAGTGTATCTCAATCTCTCCTCCCCCAGTGTTTCTCTCTCACCCCAGTCTTTCTTTCTCTCTCCCACCCCAGTGTTTCTCTCTCCTCCCCCCAGTATTTCTCTCTCTCTCCCCCCAGTTTTTCTCTCTCTCTCTCCCCCCAGTGTTTCTCTCTCTCTCCCACACCATGTGTTTCTCTCTCTCTCTCTCCCCAGTGTTTCTTTCTCTCTCCTCCCCCCACTGTTCCTCTCTCTCTCCCCCCCCAGTGTTTCTCTCCCTCCCCCCCAGTGTTTCTCTCTCTCTCTCTCACCCCAGTGTTTCCCTCTCTCCTCACCCCAGTGTTTCTCTCTCTCTCTCCCCCAGTGTATCTCAATCTCTCCTCCCCCAGTGTTTCTCTCTCTCCCTCCAGTCTTTCTCTCTCTCTACCACCCCAGTGTTTCTCTCTCCTACCCCCAGTATTTCTCTCTCTCTCCCCCCAGTGTTTCTCTCTCTCTCTCCCAGTGTTTCTCTCTCTCTCCCCCAGTGTATCTCAATCTCTCCTCCCCCAGTGTTTCCCTCTCTTCCCCCACTGTTTCTCTCTCTCTCTCCACCCAGTGTTTCCCTCTATCCTCTCCCCAGTTATTCTCTCTCTCTCTCCCCCCAGTGTTTCTCTCTCTCTCCCACACCATGTGTTTCTGTCTCTCTCTCTCTCCCCCAGTGTTTCTTTCTCTCTCCTCCCCCCACTGTTTCTCTCTCTCTTCCCCCAGTGTTTCACTCTCTGCCCCCCCAGTGTTTCTCTCTCTCTCTCTATCACCCCACTGTTTCTCTCTCTCTCCGCACAGTGTTTCTCTCTCTCTCCCCCAGTGTTTCTCTCTCTCCCCCAGTGTTTCCCTCTCTCCTCCCCCCAGTGTTTCTCTCTCTCTCTCCCCCCAGTGTATCTCAATCTCTCCCCGCCAGTGTTTCTCTCTCTCCCCCCCAGTATTTCTCTCTCTCTCCCCGATGTTTCTCTCTCTCCCCCCAGTGTATCTCACTCTCTCCTCCCCCCAGTGTTTCTCTCCTCCCCCCAGTTATTCTCTCTCTCTCTCCCCCCAGTGTTTCTCTCTCTCTCCCACACCATGTGTTTCTCTCTCTCTCTCTCCCCAGTGTTTCTTTCTCTCTCCTCCCCCCACTGTTCCTCTCTCTCTCCCCCCAGTGTTTCTCTCCCTCCCCCCCAGTGTTTCTCTCTCTCTCTCTCCCGCCAGTGTTTCTCTCTCTCCCCCACTATTTCTCTCTCTCTCCCCGGTGTCTCTCTCTCTCTCTCCAGTGTTTCTCTCTCTCCCCAATGTTTCTCTCGCACTCGCAGTGTTTCTCTCTCTCTCCGCCCCCCAGTGTTTCTCTATTTCCCCCAGTGTTTCTCTCTCTCCCCGCAGTGTTTCTCTCCCTCTCCCCCCAGTGTTTCTCTCTCTCTCTCCCCCCAGTGTTTCTCGCTCACCCCCAGTGTTTCTCTCTCCCCCACCAGTCTTTCTCTCTCCTCCCCCCATTGTTTCTCTCTCTCATCCCCAGTTTTTCTCTCTCTCTCTATCCCCCCAGTGTTTCTCTCTCTCTCCCCCCAGTGTTTCTCTCTCCTCCCCCCAGTATTTCTCTCTCTCTCCCCCCAGTGTTTCTCTCTCTCTCTCCCCCAGTGTTTCTCTCTCTCTCCCCCTGTGTATCTCAATCTCTCCTCCCCCAGTGTTTCCCTCTCTTCCCCCACTGTTTCTCTCTCTCTCTCCACCCAGTGTTTCCCTCGATCCTCCCCCCAGTTATTCTCTCTCTCTCTCCCCCCAGTGTTTCTCTCTCTCTCCCACACCATGTGTTTCTATCTCTCTCTCTCTCCCCCAGTGTTTCTTTCTCTCTCCTCCCCCCACTGTTTCCCTCTCTCTCCCCCCAATGTTTCACTCTCTGCCCCCCCAGTGTTTCTCTCTCTCTCTCTATCCCCCCACTGTTTCTCTCTCTCTCCGCACAGTGTTTCTCTCTCTCTCCCCCCAGTGTTTCTCTCTCTCCCCCAGTGTTTCCCTCTCTCCTCCCCCCAGTGTTTCTCTCTCTCTCTCCCCCAGTGTATCTCAATCTCTCCCCGCCAGTGTTTCTCTCTCTCCCCCCCAGTATTTCTCTCTCTCTCCCCGATGTTTCTCTCTCTCTCCCCAGTGTATCTCAATCTCTCCTCCCCCCAGTGTTTCTCTCCTCCCCCCAGTTATTCTCTCTCTCTCTCCCCCCAGTGTTTCTCTCTCTCTCCCACACCATGTGTTTCTCTCTCTCTCTCTCCCCAGTGTTTCTTTCTCTCTCCTCCCCCCACTGTTCCTCTCTCTCTCCCCCCCCAGTGTTTCTCTCCCTCCCCCCCCAGTGTTTCCCTCTCTCCTCACCCCAGTGTTTCTCTCTCTCTCTCCCCCAGTGTTTCTCAATCTCTCCTCCCCCAGTGTTTCTCTCTCTCCCTCCAGTCTTTCTCTCTCTCTACCACCCCAGTGTTTCTCTCTCCTACCCCCAGTATTTCTCTCTCTCTCCCACCAGTGTTTCTCTCTCTCTCTCCCAGTGTTTCTCTCTCTCTCCCCCAGTGTATCTCAATCTCTCCTCCCCCAGTGTTTCCCTCTCTTCCCCCACTGTTTCTCTCTCTCTCCCACACCATGTGTTTCTGTCTCTCTCTCTCGCCCCCAGTGTTTCTTTCTCTCTCCTCCCCCCACTGTTTCTCTCTCTCTTCCCCCAGTGTTTCACTCTCTGCCCCCCCAGTGTTTCTCTCTCTCTCTCTATCCCCCCACTGTTTCTCTCTCTCTCCGCACAGTGTTTCTCTCTCTCTCCCCCCAGTGTTTCTCTCTCTCCCCCAGTGTTTCCCTCTCTCCTCCCCCCAGTGTTTCTCTCTCTCTCTCCCCCCAGTGTATCTCAATCTCTCCCCGCCAGTGTTTCTCTCTCTCCCCCCCAGTATTTCTCTCTCTCTCCCCGATGTTTCTCTCTCTCCCCCCAGTGTATCTCACTCTCTCCTCCCCCCAGTGTTTCTCTCCTCCCCCCAGTTATTCTCTCTCTCTCTCCCCCTAGTGTTTCTCTCTCTCTCCCACACCATGTGTTTCTCTCTCTCTCTCTCCCCAGTGTTTCTTTCTCTCTCCTCCCCCCACTGTTCCTCTCTCTCTCCCCCCAGTGTTTCTCTCCCTCCCCCCCAGTGTTTCTCTCTCTCTCTCTCCCGCCAGTGTTTCTCTCTCTCCCCCAACTATTTCTCTCTCTCTCCCCGGTGTCTCTCTCTCTCTCTCCAGTGTTTCTCTCTCTCCCCAATGTTTCTCTCTCACTCGCAGTGTTTCTCTCTCTCTCCGCCCCCCAGTGTTTCTCTATTTCCCCCAGTGTTTCTCTCTCTCCTCGCAGTGTTTCTCTCTCTCTCCCCCCAGTGTTTCTCTCTCTCTCTCCCCCCAGTGTTTCTCGCTCACCCCCAGTGTTTCTCTCTCCCCCACCAGTCTTTCTCTCTCCTCCCCCCACTGTTTCTCTCTCTCATCCCCAGTTTTTCTCTCTCTCTCTATCCCCCCAGTGTTTCTCTCTCTCTCCCCCCAGTGTTTCTCTCTCTCTCCCCCCAGTGTTTCTCTCTCTCTCCCCCCAGTTTATCCCAATCTCTCCTCCCCCCAGTGTTTCTCTCTCACCCCCAGTGTTTCTGTCTCGCCCGCCCCAATGTTTCTCTCTCCCCCCCAGTCCTTCTCTATCTCTCCCCAGTGTTTCTCTCTCGCTCCCCCCAGTGTTTCTCTCTCTCTTCCCCCAATGTATCCCAATCTCTACTCACCCCAGTGTTTTTCTCTCTTCCCCCAGTGTTTCTCTCTCTCACCGCAATGTTACTCTCTCTCCCCCCCGTGTTTCCCTCTCTCCTCCCCGCATTGTTTCTCTCTCTCTCGCCGCCCACTGTTTCTCTCTCTCCCCCCCCCCCCGCAGTGTTTCTCTCTCTCTCACCCCAGTGTTTCTCTCTCTCTCCACCCGGTGTTTCTCTCTCTCTCTCTCGCCCCAGTCTTTCTCTCTCTCTATCCCCAGTGTTTCTCTCTCTCTCTCGCCCCAGTCTTTCTCTCTCTCTACCCCCAGTGTTTCCCTCTCTCCTCCCCCCATTATTTCTCTCACTCTCTCTCCCCCAGTGTATCTCAATCTCTCCTCCCCCCAATGTTTCTCTCTCCCCCCCCCCCAGTATTTCTCTCTCTCTCCCCGATGTTTCTCTCTCTCTCCCCAGTGTATCTCAATCTCTCCTCCCCCCAGTGTTTCTCTCCTCCCCCCAGTTATTCTCTCTCTCTCTCCCCCCAGTGTTTCTCTCTCTCTCCCACACCATGTGTTTCTCTCTCTCTCTCTCCCCAGTGTTTCTTTCTCTCTCTTCCCCCCACTGTTCCTCTCTCTCTCCCCCCCAGTATTTCTCTCTCTCTCCCCGATGTTTCTCTCTCTCTCCCCAGTGTATCTCAATCTCTCCTCCCCCCAGTGTTTCTCTCCTCCCCCCAGTTATTCTCTCTCTCTCTACCCCCAGTGTTTCTCTCTCTCTCCCACACCATGTGTTTCTCTCTCTCTCTCTCCCCAGTGTTTCTTTCTCTCTTTCCCCCCCACTGTTCCTCTCTCTCTCCCCCCCAGTGTTTCTCTCCCTCCCCCCCAGTGTTTCTCTCTCTCTCTCTCCCGCCAGTATTTCTCTCTCTCCCCCCACTATTTCTCTCTCTCTCCCCGGTGTCTCTCTATCTCTCTCTCCAGTGTTTCTCTCTCTCCCCAATGCTTCTCTCTCACTCCCAGTGTTTCTCTCTCTCTCCGCCCCCCAGTGTTTCTCTATTTCCCCCAGTGTTTATCTCTCTTCCCCCCACTGTTCCTCTCTCTCTCCCCCCCAGTGTTTCTCTCCCTCCCCCCCAGTGTTTCTCTCTCTCTCTCTCCCGCCAGTGTTTCTCTCTCTCCCCCCACTATTTCTCTCTCTCTCCACGGTGTCTCTCTATCTCTCTCTCCAGTGTTTCTCTCTCTCCCCAATGTTTCTCTCTCACTCCCAGTGTTTCTCTCTCTCTCCGCCCCCCAGTGTTTCTCTATTTCCCCCAGTGTTTCTCTCTCTCTCGCCCCACTGTTTCTCTCTCTCATCCCCAGTTTTTCTCTCTCTCTCTATCCCCCCAGTGTTTCTCTCTCTCTCCCCCCAGTGTTTCTCTCTCTCTCCCCTCCGTGTTTCTCTCTCTCTCCCCCCAGTTTATCCCAATCTCTCCTCCCCCCAGTGTTTCTCTCTCACCCCCAGTGTTTCTGTCTCCCCCCCCCAATGTTTCTCTCTCCCCCCCAGTGCTTCTCTCTCTCTCCCCAGTGTTTCTCTCTCTCCCCCAGTGTTTCTCTCTCTCTCTTCCCCCAATGTATCCCAATCTCTACTCACTGCAGTGTTTTTCTCTCTTCCCCCAGTGTTTCTCTCTCTCACCGCAATGTTTCTCTGTCTCCCCCCAGTGTTTCCCTCTCTCCTCCCCGCATTGTTTCTCTCTCTCTCGCCGCCCACTGTTTCTCTCTCTCCCACCCCCTCCCCCAGTGTTTCTCTCTCTCACCCCAGTGTTTCTCTATCTCTCCACCCGGTGTTTCTCTCTCTCCCCCCAGTATTTCTCTCTCTCTCTCCGGTGTTTCTCTCTCTCGCCCCAGTGTTTCTCTCTCTCCCCAATGTTTCTCTGTCACCCCCAGTGTTTCTCTCTCTCTCCGCCCCCCATTGTATCTCTATATCCCCCCATTGTTTCTCTCTCTCTCGCCCCACTGTTTCTCTCCATCCCCCCAGTGTTTCTCTCTCTACCCCCAGTGTTTCTCTCTCTCTCTCGCCCCAGTCTTTCTCTCTCTCTACCCCCAGTGTTTCCCTCTCTCCTCCCCCCATTATTTCTCTCACTCTCTCTCCCCCAGTGTATCTCAATCTCTCCTCCCCCCACTGTTTCTCTCTCACCCCCGCCAGTGTTTCTCTCTCTCTCTCCCCCCCCCCAGTGTTTCTCACTTCTCCCTCCAGTATTTCTCTCTCTCTCCACCCAGTGTTTCTCTCTCTCTCCCCCAGTGTTTCTCTCTCTCTCCCCCAGTGTATCTCGATCTCTCCTCCCCCAGTCTTTCTCTCTCTCTCCCCCAGTGATTCACTCTTTCCCCCCAGTGTTTCTCTCTCTCTCCCACACCATGTGTTTCTCTCTCTCTCCCCCAGTGTTTCTTTCTCTCTCCACCCCCCACTGTTTCTCCCTCTCTCACCCCAGTGTTTCTCCCTCTCTACCCCCAGTGTTTCTCTCTCTCTCCCCGCAGTGTATTCCAATCTCTCCTCCCACCAGTGTTTCTCTCTCACCCAACAGTGTTTCTCTCTCTCCCCCCAATGTTTCTCTCCCTCCCCCCAGTGTTTCTCTCTCTCTCCCCCCCAGTGTTTCTCACTATCTCCCCCGCAGTGTTTCTCACTCTCCTCCCACCTGTGTTTCTCTCTCTCTCTCTCTCCCCACAGTGATTCTCTCTCTCTCCCCAGTATTTCTCACTCACTCTCTCCCCCAGTGTTTATCTCTCTCTCCCCCCAGTGTATCTCAATCTCTCCTCCCCCAGTGTTTCTCTCTCTCCCCCCAGTTTTTCTCTCTCTCTCTCCACCCAGTGTTACCCTCTCTCCTCCCCCCAGTTTTTCTCTTTCTCCCCCCCCCAGTGTTTCTCTCTCTCTCCCACACCATGTGCTTCTATCTCTCTCTCCCCCATTGTTTCTTTCTCTCTCCTCCCCCCACTGTTTCTCCCTCTCGCCCACCAGTGTTTCTCTCTCTCTCTCCCCCAGTGATTCTCCCTCTCCCCCCAGTGTTTCTCTCTCTCTCTATCCCCCAGTGTTTCTCTCTCTCTCCCCCCAGTGTTTCTCTCTCTCTCCCCCCAGTGTTTCTCTCTCTCCCCCAGTGTTTCTCTCTCTCTCCCCCCAGTGTTTCTCTCTCTCTCCCCCCAGTGTTTCTCTCTCTCCCCCAGTGTTTCTCTCTCTCTCCCCGCAATGTATCCCAATCTCTACTCCACCCAGTGTTTCTCTCTCGTCCCCCAGTGTTTCTCTCTCTCCCCCCAATGTTTCTCTCTCTCCCCCCAGTGCTTCACTCTCTCTCCCCAGTGTTTATCTGTCTCACCCCAGTGTTTCTCTAGTACCTCTCTCTCTCCCCAGTGTTTCTCTCTCTCTCTCCCCCCAGTGTTTCTCTCTCTCTCTCCGCAGTGTTTCTCTCTCTCCCCCCACTGTTTCTCTCTCTCTCTCCCCAGTGTTTCTCTCTCTCACTCCTCCCAGTGTTTCTATCTCTCTCTCCCCCAGTGTTTCTCTCTCCCTCCCCCCATTGTTTCTCTCTCTCTCCCCGACAGTGTTTCTCTCTGCCTCCCCCCAGTGGTTCTCTCTCTCTCTACCCCAGTGTTTTTGTCTCTCTCCCCAAGTGTTTCTCTCGCTCTCCCCCCAGTGTATCTCAATCTCTCCTCCCCCCAGTGTTTCTCTCTCTCCTCCCCAGTGTTTCTCTCTCTCTCTCACCACCAGTGTTTCTCTCTCTCCCCCCATTGTTTCTCTCTCTCTCCCCAAAGTGTTTCTCTCTCTCTCTCCCACCCCCATTGTTTCTCTCTCTCTCCACCCAGTGTTTCACTCTCTCCACCCAGTGTTTCTCTCTCACTCCCCAGTGTTTCACTCTCTCCCCTGTTTTTCTCTCTCTATCTCTCCCCCCACTGTTTCTCTCTCTCTCTCTCCCCACTGTTTCTCTCTCTGTCCCCCTCCCCAGTGTTTCTCTCTCTCCTCCCCCCAGTGTTTCTCTCTCTCCCCCCAGTGTTTCTCTCTCTCCCCCCAGTGTTTCTCTCTCTCTCTACCCCCACTGTTTCTATCTCTCCCCAGAGTTTATCTCTCACCACAATGTTTCTCTCTCTCCCCAGTGTTTCTCTCTCTGTCCCCCTCCCCAGTGTTTCTCTCTCTCCTCCCCCCAGTGTTTCTCTCTCTTCTCCCAGTGTTTCTCTCTCTCCCCCCAGTGTTTCTCTATCTCTCTCCCCCCAGTGTTTCTATCTCTCATAGAGTCATAGAGTCATAGAGTCATAGAGTTATACAGCACGGAGAGAGGCCCTTCGGCCCATCGTGTCCGCGCCGGCCATCAGCCCTGTCGACTCTAATCCCATATTCCAGCATTTGGTCCGTCGCCTTGTATGCTGTGGCATTTCAAGTGCTCATCCAAATGCTTCTTGAATGTTGTGAGGGTTCCTGCCTCCACAACCCTTTCAGACAGTGACTTCCAGACTCCAACCACCCTCTGGGTGAAAAAGTTCTTTCTCAAATCCCCTCTAAACCTCCCGCCTTTTACCTTGAATATATGTTCCCTTGTTATAGAACCCTCAACGAAGGGAAAAAGCTCCTTAGTATCGATCATATCTGTGCCCCTCATAATTTTGTACACCTCAATCATGTCCCCCCTCAGCCTCCTCTGCTCCAAGGAAAACAAACCCAATCTTCCCAGTCTCTCTTCATAGCTGAAGCGCTCCAGCCCTGGTAACATCCTGGTGAATCTCCTCTGCACCCTCTCCAAAGCAATCACATCCTTCCTGTAGTGCGGCGACCAGAACTCTCTCTCTCCCCCAGTCTTTCTCTCTCTCTCTCCCACCAGTGTTTCTCTGTCTCCCCCAGTGTTTCATCCTCTCTCTCCCCCGAGTGTTTCTCTCTCACTCTCCCCCTCGTGATTAAATCTTTCTCTTCCCCAGTTTTTCTCGCTCTCTCTCCCCCCAGTTTTTCTCTCTCTCTCTCCACCCAGTGTTTCCCTCTCTCCTCCCCCCAGTGTTTCTCTCTCTCTCTCCCCCCAGTGTTTCTCTCTCTCCCCCAACCAGTGTTTCTCTCTCTCTCTCTCCCCCAGTGTTCTCCCTGTCTCCCCCCCCCAGTGTTTCTCTCTCTCCTCCGCCCAGTATTTCTCTCTCTCCCCAGTGTTTCTCTCCCTCCCCCCAGTGTTTCTCTCTCTCTCCGCCGCCCAGTGTTTCTCTATCTCCCCCCAGTGTTTCTCTCTCTCCCCCCTTTGTTTCACTCTCTCTCTCTCCCAATTGTTTCTCTCTCTCTCCTCCCCCCAGTGTTTCTCTCTCTCTCCCTACAGTGTTTTCTCTCTCTCTCCCCCCAGTGTTTCTCTCTCTCTCTCCCCAGTTTTTCACTCTCTCTCTCTGTCCCCCCAGTTTTTTTATCTCTCTCTCCTCCCCCAGTGTTTCTCTCTCTCTCT
Organism: Heptranchias perlo; assembly: GCF_035084215.1. Taxonomy (NCBI): domain Eukaryota; kingdom Metazoa; phylum Chordata; class Chondrichthyes; order Hexanchiformes; family Hexanchidae; genus Heptranchias; species Heptranchias perlo. The sequence goes on along the minus strand of NW_027139894.1, from coordinate 62,500 downwards.
CCCCAGTGTCTCTGTCCCCCTCCCCAGTGTTTCACTCTCTCCTCCCACCAGTTTTTCTCTCTCTCCCCCCAGTATTTCTCTCTCTCTCCCCGGTGTTTCTCTCTCCCTCCCCAGTGTTTCTCTCTCTCCCCGGTGTTTCTCTCTCACCCCCAGTGTTTCTCTCCCTCTCCGCCCCCCAGTGTTTCTCTATCTCCCCCCAATGTTTCTCTCTTTCTCCCCCCAGAGTTTCTCTCTCTCTCTCCCTAGTGTTTAAATCATTCTCTCCCCCAGTGTTTCTCTCTCTCTCCCCCCCATTCTTTCTCTCTCTCTCTCCTCCCAGTGTTTCCCTCTCTCCTCCCCGCAGTGTTTCTCTCTCTCCCCCAGTCTTTCTCTCTCTCTCTCCCCCCAGTATTTCTCTCTCTCTCCCCGATGTTTCTCTCTCTCTCCCCAGTGTTTCTCTCTCTCCCCAGTGTTTCTCTCTCCTCCCCCCAGTATTTCTCTCTCACTCCCCCCAGAGTTTCTCTCTCTCTCTCTCCCCCCCCGTGTTTCTCTCTCTCTCTCCCCAGTGTATCTCAATCTTTCCTCTCCCCATTGTTTCTCTCTCTCCCCCCAGTGTTTCTCTCTCTCTCTCCACCCAGTGTTTCCCTCTCTCCTCCCCCCAGTTTTTCTCTCTCTCTCTCCCCCCAGTGTTTCTCTCTCTCTCCCACACCACGTGGTTCTCTCTCTCTCTCTCCCCCAGTGTTTTTTTCTCTCTCCTCCCCCCAGTGTTTCTCTCTCTCCCCCAGTATTTCTCTCTCTCCCCCAGTGCTTCTCTCTCTCTCCACAGTGTTTCTCTCTCACCCCCAGTCTTTCTCTCTCTCTCCGCTCATTGTTTCTCTCTCTCTCTCCACCCAGTCTTTCTCTCTCTCTCCCCCCAGTGTTTCTCGCTCTCTCTCCCCCCAGTGTTTCTCTCTCTCCCCCAGTGTTTCCCTCTCTACTCACCCCAGTGTTTCTCACTCTCTCCCACCAATGTATCCCAATCTCTACGCACCCCAGTGTTTCTCTCTCTTCCCCCAGTGTTTCTCTCTCTCTCCCCAGTGTTTCTCTCTCACCCCCAGTCTTTCTCTCTCTCTCCCCTCATTGTTTCTCTCTCTCTCTCTCCCCAGTCTTTCATAGAATCATAGAATCATAGAATCATAGAAGTTACAACATGGAAACAGGCCCTTCGGCCCAACATGTCCATGTCGCCCAGTTTATACCACTAAGCTCGTCCCAATTGCCTGCACTTGGCCCATATCCCTCGATACCCATCTTCCCCATGTAACTGTCCAAATGCTTTTTAAAAGACAAAGTTGTCTCTCTCTCCCCCCAGTGTTTCTCGCTCTCTCTCCCCCCAGTGTTTCTCTCCCTCCCCCAGTGTTTCTCTCTCTCTCTCCCGGTGTATCTCAATCTCTCCTCCCCCCAGTTTTTTCGCTCTCTCCCCCCAGTGTTTCTCTCTCTCTCCCACCCCAGTGTTTCTCTCTCCTCCCCCCAGTATTTCTCTCTCTCTCCCCCCAGTGTTCCTCTCTCTCTCTCCCCCAGTGTTTCTCCCTCTCTCCCCCCAGTGTATCTCAATCTCTCCTCCCCGCAGTGTTTCCCTCCCTTCCCCTACTGTTTGTCTCTCTCTCTCCACCCAGTGTTTCCCTCTCTCCTCCCCCCAGTTATTCTCTCTCTCTCTCCCCCCAGTGTTTCTCTCTCTCTCCCACACCATGACTTTCTGTCTCTCTCTGTCCCCCAGTGTTTCTTTCTCTCTCCTCCCCCCACTGTTTCTCTCTCTCTCCCCCCAGTGTTTCACTCTCTGCCCCCCCAGTGTTTCTCTCTCTCTCTATCCCCCAAGTGTTTCTCTCTCCCCCCCCAGTGTTTCTCTCTCTCCCCCCCCCAGTATTTCTCTTTCTCTCACCGATGTTTCTTTCTCTCTCCCCAGTGTATCTCAATCTCTCCTCCCCCCAGTGGTTCTCTCTCACCCCCCAGTGTTTCTCTATCTCTCTCCACCCAGTGTTTCACTCTCTCCTCCCCCCAGTTATTCTCTCTCTCTCTCTCCCCAGTGTTTCTCTCTCTCTCCCACACCATGTGTTTCTCTCTCTCTCTCTCCCCCAGTGTTTCTGTCTCTCACCTCCCCCAACTGTTTCTCTCTCTCTCCCCCCAGTGTTTCTCTCCCTCCCCCCAGTGTTTCTCTCTCTCCCCCACTATTTCTCTACCTCTCCCCGGTGTCTCTCTCTCTCTCTCTCCAGTGTTTCTCTCTCTCCCCAATGTTTCTCTCTCACCCCACTGTTTCTCTCTCTCGCCGCAGTGTTTCTCGCTCTCTCCCCCCAGTGTTTCTCTCTCTCTCTCCCTCCAGTCTTTCTCTCTCTCACCCCAGTGTTTCTCTCTCTCTCCCCCCAGTGTTTCTCGCTCACCCCCAGTGTTTCTCTCTCCCCCCCAGTCTTTCTCTCTCCTCCCCCCAGTGTTTCTCTCTCTCTCTATCCCCCCCAGTGTTTCTCTCTCTCTCCCCCCAGTGTTTCTCTCTCTCTCCCCCCAGTGTTTCTCTCTCTCTCCCCCCAGTTTATCCCAATCTCTCCTCCCCCCAGTGTTTCTCTCTCACCCCCAGTGTTTCTGTCTCTCCGCCCAATGTTTCTCTCTCTCCCCCCAGTGCTTCTCTATCTCTTCCCAGTGTTTGTCTCTCTCCCCCAGTGTTTCTCTCTCCCCCCCCCCAGTGTTTCTCTCTCTCTCTCTCACCCCAGTGTTTCTCTCTCTCCCCCCAGTATTTCTCTCTCTCTCCCCGGTGTTTCTCTCTCTCTGCCCAGTGTTTCTCTGTCACCCCCAGTGTTTCTCTCTCTCTCCGCCCCCCATTGTATCTCTATCTCCCTCCATTCTTTCTCTCTCTCTCGCCCCACTGTTTCTCTCTCTTCCCCCAGTGTTTCTCTCTCTCTCCCCAGTGTTTCTCTCTCACCCCCAGTCTTTCTCTCTCTCTCCCCTCATTGTTACTCTCTCTCTCTCCCCCCAGTCTTTCTCTCTCTCTCCCCCCAGTGTTTCTCGCTCTCTCTCCCCCCAGTGTTTCTCTCTCTCCCCCAGTGTTTCTCTCTCTCTCTCTCCCGGTGTATCTCAATCTCTCCTCCCCCCAGTTTTTCGCTCTCTCCCCCCAGTGTTTCTCTCTCTCTCCCACCCCAGTGTTTCTCTCTCCTCCCCCCAGTATTTCTCTCTCTCTCCCCCCAGTGTTCCTCTCTCTCTCTCCCCCAGTGTTTCTCCCTCTCTCCCCCCAGTGTATCTCAATCTCTCCTCCCCGCAGTGTTTCCCTCCCTTCCACTACTGTTTGTCTCTCTCTCTCCACCCAGTGTTTCCCTCTCTCCTCCCCCCAGTTATTCTCTCTCTCTCTCCCCCCAGTGTTTCTCTCTCTCTCCCACACCATGACTTTCTGTCTCTCTCTCTCCCCCAGTGTTTCTTTCTCTCTGCCCCCCTCACTGTTTCTCTCTTTCTCCCCCCAGTGTTTCACTCTCTGCCCCCCCAGTGTTTCTCTCTCTCTCTCTATCCCCCAAGTGTTTCTCTCTCTCCCCCACCCCAGTGTTTCTCTCTCTCCCCCCCAAGTATTTCTCTCTCTCTCACCGATGTTTCTTTCTCTCTCCCCAGTGTATCTCAATCTCTCCTCCCCCCAGTGGTTCTCTCTCTCCCCCCAGTGTTTCTCTATCTCTCTCCACCCAGTGTTTCACTCTCTCCTCCCCCCAGTTATTCTCTCTCTCTCTCTCCCCAGTGTTTCTCTCTCTCTCCCACACCATGTGTTTCTCTCTCTCTCTCTCCCCCAGTGTTTCTGTCTCTCACCTCCCCCAACTGTTTCTCTCTCTCTCCCCCCAGTGTTTCTCTCCCTCCCTCCCAGTGTTTCTCTCTCTCTCTCTCTCCCGCCAGTGTTTCTCTCTCTCCCCCCACTATTTCTCTCTCTCTCCCCGGTGTCTCTATCTCTCTCTCCAGTGTTTCTCTCTATCCCCAATGTTTCTCTCTCACCCCCAGTGTTTCTCTCTCTCTCCGCCCCGCCAGTGTTTCTCTATTTCCCCCAGTGTTTCTCTCTCTCTCGCCCCACTGTTTCTCTCTCTCCCCGCAGTGTTTCTCTCTCTCTCCCCCCAGTGTTTCTCTATCTCGCTCCCTCCAGTCTTTCTCTCTCTCCCCCCAGTGTTTCTCTCTCTCTCTCCCCAGTGTTTCTCGCTCACCCCCGTGTTTCTCTCTCCCCCCCAATCTTCCTCTCTCCTCCCCCCACTGTTTCTCTCTCTCACCCCCAGTGTTTCTCTCTCTCTCTATCCCCCCAGTGTTTCTCTCTCTCTCTCCCCAGTGTTTCTCTCTCTCTCCCCCCAATGTTTCTCTCTCTCTCCCCCCAGTTTATCCCAATCTCTCCTCCCCCCAGTGTTTCTCTCTCACCCCCAGTGTTTCTGTCTCTCCGCCCAATGTTTGTCTCTCCCCCACAGTGCTTCTCTATCTCTCCCCAGTGTTTCTCTCTCCCCCCAGTGCTTCAATCTCTCTCCCCGGTGTTTATCTCTCTCACCCCAGTATTTCTCTCTCCCTCTCTCTCTCGCCAGTGTTTCTCTCTCTCTCTCTCCCCCAGTGTTTCTCTCTCTCTCCCCAGTGTTTCTCTCTCTCCCCACACTGTTTCTCTCTCTCTCTCCCCAGTGTTTCTCTCTCCCCCCACACTGTTTCTCTCTCTCTCTCCCCAATGTTTCTCTCTCTCTCTCCTCCCAGTGTTTCTCTCTCTCTCCCCAGCGTTGCTCTCTCTCTCCCTCCCCAGTCTTTCCCTCTCTCTCTCTCCCCCCAGTCTTTCTCTCTCTCTCCCCCAGTGTTTCTCTCTCCCTCCCCCCAGTGTTTCTCTCTCTCTCCACCCCAGTGTATCTCTCTATCTCCCCCGCAGTGTTTCTCTCTCTCCTCCCACCTGTGTTTCTCTCTCTCTCTCTCCCCCCAGTGATTCTCTCTCTCTCCCCCCAGTGTTTCTCACTCTCTCCCCCACAGTGTTTCTCTCTCTCTCTCCCCCCAGTGTATCTCAATCTCTCCTCCCCCCAGTGTTTCTCTCTCACCCCCAGTGTTTCTCTCTCTCTCCCCCCAGTGTTTCTCTCTGTCTCCCACACCATGTGTTTCTCTCTCTCTCTCCCCCAGTGTTTCTTTCTCTCTCCTCCCCCCACTGTTTCTCCCTCTCGCCCACCAGTGTTTTTTTCTCTCTCTCTCTCCCCCCAGTGATTCTCCCTCTCCCCTCCAGTGTTTCTCTCTCTCTCTCTCTCCCCCCAGTGTTTCTCTATCTCTCTCCCCCCAGTGTTTCTCTCTCTCTCCCCCCAGTGTATCCCAATCTCTCCTCCCCCCAGTGTTTCTCTCTCACCCCCAGTGTTTCTCTCTCTCCCCCCAATGTTTCACTCTCCCCCGCAGTGCTTCTCTCTCTCTCCCCAGTGTTTCTCTCTCTCCCCCAGTGATTCTCTCTCTCTCCCCGCAATGTATCTAAATCTCTACTCCACCCAGTGTTTCTCTCTCTTACCCCAGTATTTCTCTCTCTCTCCCCGATGTTTCTCTCTCTCTCCCCATTGTATCTCAATCTCTCCTCCCCCCAGTGGTTCTCTATCTCCCCCCAGTGTTTCTCCATCTCTCTCCACCCAGTGTTTCACTCTCTCCTCCCCCCAGTTATTCTCTCTCTCTCTCCCCCCAGTGTTTCTCTCTCTCTCCCACACCATGTGTTTCTCTCTCTCTCTCTCCCCCAGTGTTTCTTTCTCTCACCTCCCCCCACTGTTTCTCTCTCTCTCCCCCCAGTGTTTCTCTCCCTCCCCCCCAGTGTTTCTCTCTCTCTCTCTCCCGCCAGTGTTTCTCTCTCTCCCCCCACTATTTCTCTACCTCTCCCCGGTGTCTCTCTCTCTCTCTCCAGTGTTACTCTCTCTCCCCAATGTTTCTCTCTCACCCCCAGTGTTTCTCTCTCTCTCTCCGCCCCCCAGTGTTTCTCTATTTCCCCCAGTGTTTCTCTCGCTCGCCCCACTGTTTCTCTCTCTCCCCGCAGTGTTTCTCGCTCTCTCCGCCCAGTGTTTCTCTCTCTCTCTCCCTCCAGTCTTTCTCTCTCTCCCCCCAGTGTTTCTCTCTCTCCCCCCAATGTTTCACTCTCCCCCGCAGTGCTTCTCTCTCTCTCCCCAGTGTTTCTCTCTCTCCCCCAGTGATTCTCTCTCTCTCCCCGCAATGTATCTAAATCTCTACTCCACCCAGTGTTTCTCTCTCTTACCCCAGTATTTCTCTCTCTCTCCCCGATGTTTCTCTCTCTCTCCCCATTGTATCTCAATCTCTCCTCCCCCCAGTGGTTCTCTATCTCCCCCCAGTGTTTCTCCATCTCTCTCCCCCCAGTGTTTCTCTCTCTCTCCCACACCATGTGTTTCTCTCTCTCTCTCTCCCCCAGTGTTTCTTTCTCTCACCTCCCCCCACTGTTTCTCTCTCTCTCCCCCCAGTGTTTCTCTCCCTCCCCCCCAGTGTTTCTCTCTCTCTCTCTCCCGCCAGTGTTTCTCTCTCTCCCCCCACTATTTCTCTACCTCTCCCCGGTGTCTCTCTCTCTCTCTCTCTCCAGTGTTACTCTCTCTCCCCAATGTTTCTCTCTCACCCCCAGTGTTTCTCTCTCTCTCTCCGCCCCCCAGTGTTTCTCTATTTCCCCCAGTGTTTCTCTCGCTCGCCCCACTGTTTCTCTCTCTCCCCGCAGTGTTTCTCGCTCTCTCCGCCCAGTGTTTCTCTCTCTCTCTCCCTCCAGTCTTTCTCTCTCTCCCCCCAGTGTTTCTCTCCATCTCCCCCCAGTGTTTCTCGCTGACCCCCAGTGTTTCTCTCTCCCCCCCAGTCTTTCTCTCTCCTCCCCCCACTGTTTCTCTCTCTCACCCCCAGTGTTTCTCTCTCTCCCTATCCCCCCAGTGTTTCTCTCTCTCTCTCCCCAGTGTTTCTCTCTCTCTCCCCCCACTGTTTCTCTCTCTCTCCCCCCAGTTTATCCCAATCTCTCTTCCCCCCAGTGTTTCTCTCTCACCCCAGTGTATCTGTCTCTCCCCCATTGTTTCTCTCTCCCCCCCAGTGCTTCTCTGTCTCTTCCCAGTGTTTCTCTCTCTCCCCCAGTGTTTCTCTCTCTCCCCCCAATGTATCCCAATCTCTACTCCCCCCAGTGTTTTTCTCTCTTCCCCCAGTGTTTCTCTCTCTCCTCCCCGCAGTGTTTCTCTCTTTCTCGCCCCCCAGTGTGTCTCTCTCTCCCCCCCCAGTGTTTCTCTCTCTCTCACTCACCCCAGTGTTTCTCTCTCTCTCCCCCCAATGTTTCTCTCTCCCCCCAGTGCTTCTCTATCTCTTCCCAGTGTTTCTCTCTCCCCCCAGTGTTTCTCTCTCTCTCTCCCCCCAATGTATCCCAATCTCTAGTCCCCCCAGTGTTTTTCTCTCTTCCCCCAGTTTTTCTCTCTCTCCCCGCAATGTTTCTCTCTCTCCCCCCAGTGTTTCCCTCTCTCCTCCACGCAGTGTTTCTCTCTTTCTCGCCCCCCAGTGTTTCTCTCTCTCCCCCCCCCCACCAGTGTTTCTCTCTCACCCCCAGTGTATCTGTCTCTCCCCGATTGTTTCTCTCTCCCCCCCCAGTGCCTCTCTGTCTCTTCCCAGTGTTTCTCTCTCTCCCCCAGTGTTTCTCTCTCTCCCCCCAATGTATCCCAATCTCTACTCCCCCCAGTGTTTTTCTCTCTTCCCCCAGTGTTTCTCTCTCTCCTCCCCGCAGTGTTTCTCTCTTTCTCGCCCCCCAGTGTGTCTCTCTCTCCCCCCCCAGTGTTTCTCTCTCTCTCTCTCACCCCAGTGTTTCTCTCTCTCTCCACCCACTGTTTCTCTCTCTCCCCCCAGTATTTCTCTCTCTCTCCCCGGTGTTTCTCTCTCTCTGCCCAGTGTTTCTCTCTCTGCCCAATGTTTCTCTGTCACCCCCAGTGTTTCTCTCTCTCTCCGCCCACAATTGTATCTCTATCTCCCACCATTGTTTCTCTCTCTCTCGCCCCACTGTTTCTCTCTCTCCCCCCAGTGTTTCTCTCTCTCTCCCCCCAGTGTTTCTCTCTCCCCCCAGTACTTCTCTCTCTCCCCCAGTGTTTCCCTCTCTCCTCCCCCCAGTTATTCTCTCTCTCTCTCCCCCCAGTGTTTCTCTCTCTCTCCGACACCATGTGTTTCTCTCTCTCTCTCTCTCCCCCAGTGTTTCTTTCTCTCTCCTCCCCACACTGTTTCTCTCTCTCTCCCCCCAGTGTTTCTCTCCCTCCCACCCAGTGTTTCTCTCTCTCTCTCTCCCGCCAGTGTTTCTCAATCTCCCCCCACTATTTCTCTCTCTCTCCCCGGTGTCTCTCTCTCTCTCTCCAGTGTTTCTCCCTATCCCCAATGTTTCTCTCTCACCCCCACTGTTTCTCTCTCTCCCCGCAGTGTTTCTCTATCTCGCTCCCTCCAGTCTTTCTCTCTCTCCCCAGTGTTTCTCTCTCTCTCTCTCCCCAGCGTTTCTCGCTCACCCCCAGTGTTTCTCTCTCCCCCCCCCCAGTCTTCCTCTCTCCTCCCCCCACTGTTTCTCTCTCTCAACCCCAGTGTTTCTCTCTCTCTCTATCCCCCCAGTGTTTCTCTCTCTCTCCCCCCAGTGTTTCTCTCTCTCTCTCCCCAGTGTTTCTCTCTCTCTCCCCCCAGTTTATCCCAATCTCTCCTCCCCCCAGTGTTTCTCTCTCACCCCCAGTGTTTCTGTCTCTCTCCCCAGTGTTTCTCTCTCCCCCCCAGTGTTTCTCTCTCTCTCTTCCCGCAGTGTATCCCAATCTCTCTTATCCCCAGTGTTTCTCTCACTCCCCCCAATGTTTCTCTCTCCCCCCAGTGCTTCTCTCTCTCTCCACAGTGTTTCTATCTCTCCCCCAGTGTTTCTCTCTCTCTCCCCCCAGTTTATCCCAATCTCTCCTCCCCCCAGTGTTTCTCTTTCACCCCCAGTGTTTCTGTCTCTCTCCCCAGTGTTTCTCTCTCCCCCCCAGTGTTTCTCTCTCTCTCTTCCCGCAGTGTATCCCAATCTCTCTTATCCCCAGTGTTTCTCTCACTCCCCCCAATGTTTCTCTCTCCCCCCAGTGCTTCTCTCTCTCTCCACAGTGTTTCTATCTCTCCCCCAGTGTTTCTCTCTCTCTCCCCGCAATGTATCTCAATCTCTACTCCCCCCAGTTTTTCTCTCTCTTCCCCCAGTGTTTCTCTCTCTCCCCCCAATGTTACTCTCTCTCCCCCCAGTGCTTCAATCTCTCTCCCCGGTGTTTATCTCTCTCTCCCCAGTGTTTCTCTCTCTCTCTCTCCCCCAGTGTTTCTCTCTCTCTCCCCAGTGTTTCTCTCTCTCCCCACATTGTTTCTCTCTCTCTCTCCCCAATGTTTCTCTCTCCCTCTCCTCCCAGTGTTTCTCTCTCTTTCTCTCCCCAGCGATGCTCTCGCTCTCCTTCCCCAGTCTTTCTCTCTCTCTCTCTCTCTCCCCCCAGTCTTTCTCTCTCTCTCCCCCAGTGTTTCTCTCTCCCTCCCCCCCAGTGTTTCTCTCTCTCTCCGCCCCAGTGTATCTCTCCATCTCCCCCGCAGTGTTTCTCTCTCTCCTCGCACCTGTGTTTCTCTCTCTCTCTCTCTCTCCCCCCAGTGATTCTCTCTCTCTCCCCCCAGTGTTTCTCACTCTCTCTCCCCCAGTGTTTCTCTCTCTCTCCCCCCAGTGTATCTCAATCTCTCCTCCCCCCAGTGTTTCTCTCTCACCCCCCAGTGTTTCTCTCTCTCTCTCCACCTGGTGTTTCCCTCTCTCCTCCCCCCAGTTTTTTTCTCTCTCTCTCTCCCCCAAGTGTTTCTCTCTGTCTCCCACACCATGTGTTTCTCACTCTCTCTCCCCCAGTGTTTCTTTCTCTCTCCTCCCCCCAATTTTCTCTCCCCCCCGCAGTGCTTCTCTCTCTCTCCCAAGTGTTTCTCTCTCTCCCCCAGTGTTTCTCTCTCTCTCCCCGCAATGTATCCCAATCTCTACTCCACCCAGTGTTTCTCTCTCTTCCCCCAGTGTTTCTCTCTCTCCCCCCAATGCTTCTCTCTCACCCCCCAGACTTTCTCTCTCTCTCCCCTCAGTGTTTCTCTCTCTCTCGCTCCCTCCGCAGTGTTTCTCTCTCTCTCTCTCTCCCCCCAGTGTGTCTCTCTCTCCCCCCAGTATTTCTCTCTCTCTCACCGGTGTTTCTCTCTCTCTCTCCCCAGTGTTTCTCTCTCTCCCCAATGTTTCTCTCCCCCCACAGTCTTTCTCTCTCCTCCCCACACTGTTTCTCTCTCCCCCCCCAGTCTTCCTCTCTCCTCCCCCCACTGTTTCTCTCTCTCAACCCCAGTGTTTCTCTCTCTCTCTATCCCCCCAGTGTTTCTCTCTCTCTCCCCCCAGTGTTTCTCTCTCTCTCTCCCCAGTGTTTCTCTCTCTCTCCCCCCAGTTTATCCCAATCTCTCCTCCCCCCAGTGTTTCTCTCTCACCCCCAGTGTTTCTGTCTCTCTCCCCAGTGTTTCTCTCTCCCCCCCAGTGTTTCTCTCTCTCTCTTCCCGCAGTGTATCCCAATCTCTCTTATCCCCAGTGTTTCTCTCACTCCCCCCAATGTTTCTCTCTCCCCCCAGTGCTTCTCTCTCTCTCCACAGTGTTTCTATCTCTCCCCCAGTGTTTCTCTCTCTCTCCCCGCAATGTATCTCAATCTCTACTCCCCCCAGTTTTTCTCTCTCTTCCCCCAGTGTTTCTCTCTCTCCCCCCAATGTTACTCTCTCTCCCCCCAGTGCTTCAATCTCTCTCCCCGGTGTTTATCTCTCTCTCCCCAGTGTTTCTCTCTCTCTCTCTCTCCCCCAGTGTTTCTCTCTCTCTCCCCAGTGTTTCTCTCTCTCCCCACATTGTTTCTCTCTCTCTCTCCCCAATGTTTCTCTCTCCCTCTCCTCCCAGTGTTTCTCTCTCTTTCTCTCCCCAGCGATGCTCTCGCTCTCCTTCCCCAGTCTTTCTCTCTCTCTCTCTCTCTCCCCCCAGTCTTTCTCTCTCTCTCCCCCAGTGTTTCTCTCTCCCTCCCCCCCCCAGTGTTTCTCTCTCTCTCCGCCCCAGTGTAACTCTCCATCTCCCCCGCAGTGTTTCTCTCTCTCCTCGCACCTGTGTTTCTCTCTCTCTCTCTCTCTCTCTCCCCCCAGTGATTCTCTCTCTCTCCCCCCAGTGTTTCTCACTCTCTCTCCCCCAGTGTTTCTCTCTCTCTCCCCCCAGTGTATCTCAATCTCTCCTCCCCCCAGTGTTTCTCTCTCACCCCCCAGTGTTTCTCTCTCTCTCTCCACCTGGTGTTTCCCTCTCTCCTCCCCCCAGTTTTTTTCTCTCTCTCTCTCCCCCAAGTGTTTCTCTCTGTCTCCCACACCATGTGTTTCTCACTCTCTCTCCCCCAGTGTTTCTTTCTCTCTCCTCCCCCCAATTTTCTCTCCCCCCCGCAGTGCTTCTCTCTCTCTCCCAAGTGTTTCTCTCTCTCCCCCAGTGTTTCTCTCTCTCTCCCCGCAATGTATCCCAATCTCTACTCCACCCAGTGTTTCTCTCTCTTCCCCCAGTGTTTCTCTCTCTCCCCCCAATGCTTCTCTCTCACCCCCCAGACTTTCTCTCTCTCTCCCCTCAGTGTTTCTCTCTCTCTCGCTCCCTCCGCAGTGTTTCTCTCTCTCTCTCTCTCCCCCCAGTGTGTCTCTCTCTCCCCCCAGTATTTCTCTCTCTCTCACCGGTGTTTCTCTCTCTCTCTCCCCAGTGTTTCTCTCTCTCCCCAATGTTTCTCTCCCCCCACAGTCTTTCTCTCTCCTCCCCACACTGTTTCTCTCTCCCCCCCCAGTCTTCCTCTCTCCTCCCCCCACTGTTTCTCTCTCTCAACCCCAGTGTTTCTCTCTCTCTCTATCCCCCCAGTGTTTCTCTCTCTCTCCCCCCAGTGTTTCTCTCTCTCTCTCCCCAGTGTTTCTCTCTCTCTCCCCCCAGTTTATCCCAATCTCTCCTCCCCCCAGTGTTTCTCTCTCACCCCCAGTGTTTCTGTCTCTCTCCCCAGTGTTTCTCTCTCCCCCCCAGTGTTTCTCTCTCTCTCTTCCCGCAGTGTATCCCAATCTCTCTTATCCCCAGTGTTTCTCTCACTCCCCCCAATGTTTCTCTCTCCCCCCAGTGCTTCTCTCTCTCTCCACAGTGTTTCTATCTCTCCCCCAGTGTTTCTCTCTCTCTCCCCGCAATGTATCTCAATCTCTACTCCCCCCAGTTTTTCTCTCTCTTCCCCCAGTGTTTCTCTCTCTCCCCCCAATGTTACTCTCTCTCCCCCCAGTGCTTCAATCTCTCTCCCCGGTGTTTATCTCTCTCTCCCCAGTGTTTCTCTCTCTCTCTCTCCCCCAGTGTTTCTCTCTCTCTCCCCAGTGTTTCTCTCTCTCCCCACATTGTTTCTCTCTCTCTCTCCCCAATGTTTCTCTCTCCCTCTCCTCCCAGTGTTTCTCTCTCTTTCTCTCCCCAGCGATGCTCTCGCTCTCCTTCCCCAGTCTTTCTCTCTCTCTCTCTCTCTCCCCCCAGTCTTTCTCTCTCTCTCCCCCAGTGTTTCTCTCTCCCTCCCCCCCCAGTGTTTCTCTCTCTCTCCGCCCCAGTGTAACTCTCCATCTCCCCCGCAGTGTTTCTCTAGAATCATAGAATCATAGAATCATAGAAGTTACAACATGGAAACAGGCCCTTCGGCCCAACATGTCCATGTCGCCCAGTTTATACCACTAAGCTAGTCCCAATTGCCTGCACTTGGCCCATATCCCTCGATACCCATCTTCCCCATGTAACTGTCCAAATGCTTTTTAAAAGACAAAATTGTACCCGCCTCTACTACTGCCTCTGGCAGCTCGTTCCAGACACTCACCACCCTTTGAGTGAAAAAATTGCCCCTCTGGATCCTTTTGTATCTCTCCCCTCTCACCTTAAATCTATGCCCCCTCGTTATAGACTCCCCTACCTTTGGGAAAAGATTTTGACTATCGACCTTATCTGTGCCCCTCATTATTTTATAGACTTCTATAAGATCACCCCTTAACCTCCTACTCTCCAGGGAATAAAGTCCCAGTCTGTCTAACCTCTCCCTGTAAGTCAAACCATCAAGTCCCGGTAGCATCCTAGTAAATCTTTTCTGCACTCTTTCTAGTTTAATAATATCCTTTCTATAATAGGGTGACCAGAATTGTACACAGTACTCCAAGTGTGGCCTCACCAATGCCCTGTACAACTTCAACAAGACATCCCAACTCCTGCATTCAATGTTCTGACCAATGAAACCAAGCATGCTGAATGCCTTCTTCACCACCCTATCCACCTGTGACTCCACTTTCAAGGAGCTATGAATCTGTACTCCTAGATCTCTTTGTTCTATAACTCTCCCCAACGCCCTACCATTAACGGAGTAGGTCCTGGCCCGATTCGATCTACCAAAATGCATCACCTCACATTTATCTAAATTAAACTCCATCTGCCATTCATCGGCCCACTGGCCCAATTTATCAAGATCCCGTTGCAATCCTAGATAACCTTCTTCACTGTCCACAATGCCACCAATCTTGGTGTCATCTGCAAACTTACTAACCATGCCTCCTAAATTCTCATCCAAATCATTAATATAAATAACAAATAACAGCGGACCCAGCACCGATCCCTGAGGCACACCGCTGGACACAGGCATCCAGTTTGAAAAACAACCCTCGACAACCACCCTCTGTCTTCTGTCGTCAAGCCAATTTTGTATCCAATTGGCTACCTCACCTTGGATCCCATGAGATTTAACCTTATGTAACAACCTACCATGCGGTACCTTGTCAAATGCTTTGCTGAAGTCCATGTAGACCACGTCTACTGCACAGCCCTCATCTATCTTCTTGGTTACCCCTTCAAAAAACTCAATCAAATTCGTGAGACATGATTTTCCTCTCACAAAACCATGCTGACTGTTCCTAATTAGTCCCTGCCTCTCCAAATGCCTGTAGATTCTGTCCCTCAGAATACCCTCTAACAACTTACCCACTACAGATGTCAGGCTCACTGGTCTGTAGTTCCCAGGCTTTTCCCTGCCGCCCTTCTTAAACAAAGGCACAACATTTGCTACCCTCCAATCTTCAGGCACCTCACCTGTAGCGGTGGATGATTCAAATATCTCTGCTAGGGGACCCGCAATTTCCTCCCTAACCTCCCATAACGTCCTGGGATACATTTCATCAGGTCCCGGAGATTTATCTACCTTGATGCGCGTTAAGACTTCCAGCACCTCCCTCTCTGTAATATGTACACTCCTCAAGACATCACTATTTATTTCCCCAAGTTCCCTAACATCCATGCCTTTCTCAACCGTAAATACCGATGTGAAATATTCATTCAGGATCTCACCCATCTCTTGTGGTTCCGCACATAGATGACCTTGTTGATCCTTAAGAGGCCCTACTCTCTCCCTAGTTACCCTTTTGCCCGTTATGTATTTGTAGAAGCTCTTTGGATTCACCTTTGCCTGATCTGCCAAAGCAATCTCATATCCCCTTTTTGCCCTCCTGATTTCTCTCTTAACTCTACTCCGGCAATCTCTATACTCTTCAAGGGATCCACTTGATCCCAGCTGCCTATGCATGTCATATGCCTCCTTCTTATTTTTGACTAGTGCCTCAATCTCCCGAGTCATCCAAGGTTCCCTACTTCTACCAGCCTTGCCCTTCACTTTATAAGGAATGTGCTTACACTGAACCCTGGTTAACACACTTTTGAAAGCCTCCCACTTACCAGACGTCCCTTTGCCTGCCAACAGACTCTCCCAATCAACTTCTGAAAGTTCCTGTCTAATACCATCAAAATTGGCCTTTCCCCAATTTAGAATTTTAACTTTTGGGCCAGACCTATCCTTCTCCATAGCTATCTTAAAACTAATGGAATTATGATCACTGGTCCCAAAGTGATCCCTCACTAACACTTCTGTCACCTGCCCTTCCTTATTTCCCAAGAGGAGGTCAAGTTTTGCCCCCTCTCTAGTCGGGCCATCCACATACTGAATGAGAAATTCCTCCTGAATACACTCAACAAATTTCTCTCCATCCAAGCCCCTAATGCTATGGCTGTCCCAGTCAATGTTGGGAAAGTTAAAGTCCCCTACTATTACCACCCTATTTTTCTTGCAGCTGTCTGTAATCTCCTTACATATTTGCTCCTCAATTTCCCGTTGACTATTTGGGGGTCTGTAGTACAATCGCACCTGTGTTTCTCTCTCTCTCTCTCTCTCTCTCCCCCCAGTGATTCTCTCTCTCTCCCCCCAGTGTTTCTCACTCTCTCTCCCCCAGTGTTTCTCTCTCTCTCCCCCCAGTGTATCTCAATCTCTCCTCCCCCCAGTGTTTCTCTCTCACCCCCCAGTGTTTCTCTCTCTCTCTCCACCTGGTGTTTCCCTCTCTCCTCCCCCCAGTTTTTTTCTCTCTCTCTCTCCCCCAAGTGTTTCTCTCTGTCTCCCACACCATGTGTTTCTCACTCTCTCTCCCCCAGTGTTTCTTTCTCTCTCCTCCCCCCAATTTTCTCTCCCCCCCGCAGTGCTTCTCTCTCTCTCCCAAGTGTTTCTCTCTCTCCCCCAGTGTTTCTCTCTCTCTCCCCGCAATGTATCCCAATCTCTACTCCACCCAGTGTTTCTCTCTCTTCCCCCAGTGTTTCTCTCTCTCCCCCCAATGCTTCTCTCTCACCCCCCAGACTTTCTCTCTCTCTCCCCTCAGTGTTTCTCTCTCTCTCGCTCCCCCCGCAGTGTTTCTCTCTCTCTCTCTCTCCCCCCAGTGTGTCTCTCTCTCTCCCCAGTATTTCTCTCTCTCTCACCGGTGTTTCTCTCTCTCTCTCCCCAGTGTTTCTCTCTCTCCCCAATGTTTCTCTCCCCCCACAGTCTTTCTCTCTCCTCCCCACACTGTTTCTCTCTCTCACCCCCAGTGTTTCTCTCTCTCTCTATCCCCCCAGTGTTTCTCTCTCTCCCCCCGCAGTGTTTCTCTCTCTCTCTCTCACCCCAGTTTTTCTCTCTCTCTCCCGCCAGTGTTTCTCTCTCTCCCCCCACTATTTCTCTACCTCTCCCCGGTGTCTCTCTCTCTCTCTCCAGTGTTTCTCTCTCTCCCCAATGTTTCTCTCTCCCCCCAGTGTTTCTCTCTCTCTCCCCCCAGTGTTTCTCTCTCTCTCTCTCCCCCCTCAGTGTTTCTCTCTCTCTCTCCCTCACCCCAGTGTTTATCTCTCTCTCTCTCCCGCCAGTGTTTCTCTCTCTCCCCCCACTATTTCTCTACCTCTCCCCGGTGTCTCTCTCTCTCACCCCCAGTGTTTCTGTCTCTCCCCCCAATGTTTCTCTCTCCCCCCAGTGCTTCTCTATCTCTTCCCAGTGTTTCTCTCTCTCCCCCAGTGCTTCTCTATCTCTTCCCAGTGTTTCTCTCTCCCCCAAATGTTTCTCTCTCCCCCCAGTGCTTCTCTATCTCTCCCCAGTGTTTCTCTCTCTCCCCCAGTGTTTCTCTCTCTTTCTCCCCCGAATGTATCCCAATCTCTACTCCCCCCAGTGTTTTTCTCTCTTCCCCCAGAGTTTCTCTCTCCCCCGCAATGTTTCTCTCTCTCCCCCCAGTGTTTCCCTCTCTCCTCCCCGCAGTGTTTCTCTCTCTCTCTCTCACCCCAGTGTTTCTCTCTCTCTCCACCCAGTGTTTCTCTCTCTCCCCCCAGTATTTCTCTCTCTCTCCCCGGTATTTCTCTCTCTCTGCCCAGTGTTGCTCTCTCGCCCCAATGTTTCTCTGTCACCCCCAGGGTTTCTCGCTCTCTCCGCCCCCCATTGTATCAGGAGGGCAAAAAGGGGATATGAGATTGCTTTGGCAGATCAGGCAAAGGTGAATCCAAAGAGCTTCTACAAATACATAAAGGGCAAAAGGGTAACTAGGGAGAGAGTAGGGCCTCTTAAGGATCAACAAGGTCATCTATGTGCGGAACCACAAGAGATGGGTGAGATCCTGAATGAATATTTCACATCGGTATTTACGGTTGAGAAAGGCATGGATGTTAGGGAACTTGGGGAAATAAATAGTGATGTCTTGAGGAGTGTACATATTACAGAGAGGGAGGTGCTGGAAGTCTTAACGCGCATCAAGGTCGATAAATCTCCGGGACCTGATGAAATGTATCCCAGGACGTTATGGGAGGTTAGGGAGGAAATTGCGGGTCCCCTAGCAGAGATATTTGAATCATCCACCGCTGCAGGTGAGGTGCCTGAAGATTGGAGGGTAGCAAATGTTGTGCCTTTGTTTAAGAAGGGCGGCAGGGAAAAGCCTGGGAACTACAGACCAGTGAGCCTGACATCTGTAGTGGGTAAGTTGTTAGAGGGTATTCTGAGGGACAGAATCTACAGGCATTTGGAGAGGCAGGGACTAATTAGGAACAGTCAGCATGGTTT
Organism: Heptranchias perlo; assembly: GCF_035084215.1. Lineage (NCBI taxonomy): Eukaryota > Metazoa > Chordata > Chondrichthyes > Hexanchiformes > Hexanchidae > Heptranchias > Heptranchias perlo. The sequence continues at coordinate 45,122 of NW_027139894.1, read as the reverse complement.
TGTGAGAGGAAAATCATGTCTCACGAATTTGATTGAGTTTTTTGAAGGGGTAACCAAGAAGATAGATGAGGGCTGTGCAGTAGACGTGGTCTACATGGACTTCAGCAAAGCATTTGACAAGGTACCGCATGGTAGGTTGTTACATAAGGTTAAATCTCATGGGATCCAAGGTGAGGTAGCCAATTGGATACAAAATTGGCTTGACGACAGAAGACAGAGGGTGGTTGTCGAGGGTTGTTTTTCAAACTGGATGCCTGTGTCCAGCGGTGTGCCTCAGGGATCGGTGCTGGGTCCGCTGTTATTTGTTATTTATATTAATGATTTGGATGAGAATTTAGGAAGCATGGTTAGTAAGTTTGCAGATGACACCAAGATTGGTGGCATTGTGGACAGTGAAGAAGGTTATCTAGGATTGCAACGGGATCTTGATAAATTGGGCCAGTGGGCCGATGAATGGCAGATGGAGTTTAATTTAGATAAATGTGAGGTGATGCATTTTGGTAGATCGAATCGGGCCAGGACCTACTCCGTTAATGGTAGGGCGTTGGGGAGAGTTATAGAACAAAGAGATCTAGGAGTACAGATTCATAGCTCCTTGAAAGTGGAGTCACAGGTGGATAGGGTGGTGAAGAAGGCATTCAGCATGCTTGGTTTCATTGGTCAGAACATTGAATGCAGGAGTTGGGATGTCTTGTTGAAGTTGTACAGGGCATTGGTGAGGCCACACTTGGAGTACTGTGTACAGTTCTGGTCACCCTATTATAGAAAGGATATTATTAAACTAGAAAGAGTGCAGAAAAGATTTACTAGGATGCTACCGGGACTTGATGGTTTGACTTACAGGGAGAGGTTAGACAGACTGGGACTTTATTCCCTGGAGAGTAGGAGGTTAAGGGGTGATCTTATAGAAGTCTATAAAATAATGAGGGGCATAGATAAGGTCGATAGTCAAAATCTTTTCCCAAAGGTAGGGGAGTCTATAACGAGGGGGCACAGATTTAAGGTGAGAGGGGAGAGATACAAAAGGATCCAGAGGGGCAATTTTTTCACTCAAAGGGTGGTGAGTGTCTGGAACGAGCTGCCAGAGGCAGTAGTAGAGGCGGGTACAATTTTGTCTTTTAAAAAGCATTTGGACAGTTACATGGGTAAGATGGGTATCGAGGGATATGGGCCAAGTGCAGGCAATTGGGACTAGCTTAGTGGTATAAACTGGGCGACATGGACATGTTGGGCCGAAGGGCCTGTTTCCATGTTGTAACTTCTATGATTCTATGATTCTATGATTCATTGTTTCTCTCTCTCTCGCCCCACTGTTTCTCTCTCTCCCCCCAGTGTTTCTCTCTCTCTCCCCCCAGTGTTTCTCTCTCTCTCTCCCCCCAGTACTTCTCTCCCTCCCCCAGTGTTTCCCTCTCTCCTCCCCACAGTTATTCTCTCTCTCTCTCCCCCAGTGTTTCTATCTCTCTCCCACACAATGTGTTTCTCTCTCTCTCTCTCCCCCAGTGTTTCTTTCTCTCTCCTCCCCCCACTGTTTCTCTCTCTCTCTCTCCCGCCAGTGTTTCTCTCTCTCCCCTCACTATTTCTCTCTCTCTCCCCAATGTTTCTCTCTCACCCCCAGTGTTTCTCTCTCTCTCCGCCCCCCAGTGTTTCTCTATTTCCCCCAGTGTTTCTCTCTCTCGCCCCACTGTTTCTCTCTCTCCCCGCAGTGTTTCTCTCTCACTCACCCCAGTGTTACTCCATCTCGCTCCATCCAGTCTTTCTCTCTCTTCCCCCAGTGTTTCTCTCTCTCTCTCTCCCCAGTGTTTCTCGCTCACCCCCAGTGTTTCTCTCCCCCCTCTAGTCTTCCTCTCTCCTCCCCCCACTGTTTCTCTCTCTCACCCCAAGTGTTTCTCTCTCTCTCTATCCCCCCAGTGTTTCTCTCTCTCTCCCCCCACTGTTTCTCTCTCTCTCCCCCAGTGTTTCTCTCTCTCTCCCCCCAGTTTATCCCAATCTCTCCTCCCCCCAGTGTTTCTCTCTCATCCCCAGTGTTTCTGTCTCTCCGCCCAATGTTTCTCTCTCCCCCCCAGTGCTTCTCTATCTCTCCCCAGTGTTTCTCTCTCTCCCCCAGTGTTTCTCTCTCTCTCTTCCCGCAGTGTATCCCAATCTCTCCAACCCCCAGTGTTTCTCTCACTCCCCCCAATGTTTCTCTCTCCTCCCCAGTGCTTCTCTCTCTCTCCCCAGTGTTTCTCTCTCTCCCCCAGTGTTTCTCTCTTTCTCCCCGCAATGTATCTCAATCTCTACTCCCCCCAGTGTTTCTCTCTCTTCCCTCAGTGTTTTTCACTCTCCCCCCAATGTTTCTCTCTCTCCCCCCAGTGCTTCAATCTCTCTCCCCGGTGTTTATCTCTCTCACCCCAGTGTTTCTCTCTCCCTCTCTCTCTCCCCAGTGTTTCTCTCTCTCTCCCCCAGTGTTTCTCTCTCTCTCCCCAGTGTTTCTCTCTCTCCCCACACTGTTTCTCTCTCTCCCCAGTGTTTCTCTCTCTCTCCCCCCAGTGTATCTCAATCTCTCCTCCCCCCAGTGTTTCTCTCTCACCCCCAGTGTTTCTCTCTCTCTCCACCTGGTGTTTCCCTGTCTCCTCCCCCCAGTTTTTTTTCTCTCTCTCTCCCCCCAGTGTTTCTCTCTGTCTCACACACCATGTGTTTCTCACTCTCTCTCCCCCAGTGTTTCTTTCTCTCTCCTCCCCCCACTGTTTCTCCCTCTCGTCCACCAATGTTTCTCTCTCTCTCTCTCTCCCCCCAGTGATTCTCCCTCCCCCCCCACTGTTTCTCCCTCTCGCCCACCAGTATTTCTCTCTCTCTCTCTCTCCCCCCAGTGATTCTCCCTCCCCCCCAGTGTTTCTCTCTCTCCCCCCAATGTTTCTCTCTCACCCCCCAGTCTTTCTCTCTCTCTCCCCTCAGTGTTTCTCTCTCTCTCTCTCCCCCCGCAGTGTTTCTCTCTCTCTCTCTCTCTCTCCCCCCAGTGTGTCTCTCTCTCCCCCCAGTATTTCTCTCTCTCTCACCGGTGTTTCTCTCTCTCTCTCCCCAGTGTTTCTCTCTCTCCCCAATGTTTCTCTCCACCCACAGTCATTCTCTCTCCTCCCCCCACTGTTTCTCTCTCTCACCCCCAGTGTTTCTCTCTCTCTCTATCCCCCCAGTGTTTCTCTCTCTCCCCCCGCAGTGTTTCTCTCTCTCTCTCTCTCTCTCACCCCAGTGTTTCTCTCTCACCCCCCACTATTTCTCTACCTCTCCCCAGTGTTTCTCTCTCGCCCCACACTGTTTCTCTCTCTCCCCAGTGTTTCTCTCTCTCTCCCCCAGTGTTTCTCTCTCTCTCCCCAGCGTTGCTCTCTCTCTCCCTCCCCAGTCTTTCTCTCTCTCTCTCTCTCCCCCCAGTCTTTCTCTCTCTCTCCCAAAGTGTTTCTCTCTCCCTCCCCCCCCCAGTGTTTCTCTCTCTCTCCGCCCCAGTGTATCTCTCTATCTCCCCCGCAGTGTTTCTCTCTCTCCTCCCACTGTGTTTCTCTCTCTCTCTCTCTCCCCCCAGTGATTCTCTCTCTCTCCCCCCAGTGTTTCTCACTCTCTCTCCCCCAGTGTTTCTCTCTCTCTCCCCCCAGTGTATCTCAATCTCTCCTCCCCCCAGTGTTTCTCTCTCACCCCCAGTGTTTCTCTCTCTCTCCACCTGGTGTTTCCCTGTTTCCTCCCCCCAGTTTTTTTTCTCTCTCTCTCCCCCCAGTGTTTCTCTCTGTCTCCCACACCATGTGTTTCTCACTCTCTCTCCCCCAGTGTTTCTTTCTCTCTCCTCCCCCCACTGTTTCTCCCTCTCGCCCACCAGTGTTTCTCTCTCTCTCTCTCTCTCCCCCCAGTGATTCTCCCTCTCCCCCCCAGTGTTTCTCTCTCTTCCCCCAGTGTTTCTCTCTCTCCCCCCAATGTTTCTCTCTCACCCCCCAGTCTTTCTCTCTCTCTCCCCTCAGTGTTTCTCTCTCTCTCTCTCCCCCCGCAGTGTTTCTCTATCTCTCTCTCTCCCCTCAGTGTGTCTCTCTCTCCCCCCAGTATTTCTCTCTCTCTCACCGGTGTTTATCTCTCTCACCCCAGTCTTTCTCTCTCCCTCTCTCTCTCCCAAGTGTTTCTCTCTCTCTCTCTCCCCCAGTGTTTCTCGCTCTCTCTCTCTCCCCAGTGTTTCTCTCTCTCCCCACACTGTTTCTCTCTCTCTCTCCCCAATGTTTCTCTCTCTCTCCCCCCAGTCATTCTGTATCTCTCCCCCAGTGTTTCTCTCTCCCTCCCCCCCCCTGTTTCTCTCTCTCTCCCCCCCCCCAGTGTTTCTCTCTATCTCCCCCGCAGTGTTTCTCTCTCTCCTCCCACCTGTGTTTCTCTCTCTCTCTCTCCCCCCCAGTGATTCTCACTCTCTCCCCCCAGCATTTCTCACTCACTCTCTCCCCCAGTGTTTATCTCTATCTCCCCCCAGTGTATCTCAATCTCTCCTCCCCCAGTGTTTCTCTCTCTCCCCCCAGTGTTTTTCTCTCTCTCTCCACCCAGTGTTACCCTCTCTCCTCCCCCCAGTTTTTCTCTCTCTCCCCCACCCAGTGTTTCTCTCTCTCTCCCACATCATGTGCTTCTATCTCTCTCTCCCCAGTGTTTCTTTCTCTCTCCTCCCCCCACTGTTTCTCCCTCTCGCCTACCAGTGTTCCTCTCTCTCTCTCTCTCCCCCCAGTGACTCTCCCTCTCCCCCCAGTGTTTCTCTCTCTCTCTATCTCCACAGTGTTTCTCTCTCTCTCCCCCCAGTGTTTCTCTCTCCCCCCCCAGTGTTTCTCTCTCTCTCCCCGCAATGTATCCCAATCTCTAATCCACCCAGTGTTTCCCTCTCGTCCCCCAGTGTTTCTCTCTCTCCCCCCATTGTTTCTCTCTCTCCCCCCTGTGCTTCACTCTCTCTCCCCAGTGTTTATCTGTCTCACCCCAGTTTTTCTCTAGTCCCTCTCTCTCTCCCCACTGTTTCTCTCTCTCTCTCCCCCCAGTGTTTCTCTCTCTCTCTCCACAGTGTTTCTCTCTCTCCCCACACTGTTTCTCTCTCTCTCCCCAGTGATTCTCTCTCTCACTCCTCCCAGTGTTTCTCACTCTCTCCCTCCCCAGCGTTTCTCTCTCTCTCCCTCCCCAGTCTTTCTCTCTCTCTCCCAGTGTTTCTCTCTCCCTCCCCCCATTGTTTATCTCTCTCTCCCCTACAGTGTTTCCCTCTGTGTCCCCCCAGTGTTTCTCTCTCTCCTCCCCAGTGTTTCTCTCTCTCTCTCCCCCCAGTGTTTCGCTCTCTCCACCCGTTGTTTCTCTCTCTCTCTCCCCAGTGTTTCTCTCTCTCTCCCACCCCCATTGTTTCTCTCTCTCTTTCCACCCAGTGTTTCACTCTCTCCACCCAGTGTTTCTCTCTCACTCCCCAGTGTTTCTCTCTCTCCCCTGTTTTTCTCTCTCTATCTCTCCCCCCAGTGTTTCTCTCTCTCTCTATCCCCAGTGTTTCTCTCTCTCCTCCCCGCAGTGTTTCTCTCTCTCCCCCCAGTGTTTCTCTCTCTCCCCCCAGTGTTTCTCTCTCTCTCCCCCAGTGTTTCTATCTCTCCCCAGAGTTCATCTCTCTCCCCAATCTTTCTCTCTCTCCCCAGTGTATCTCTCTGTCCACCTCCCCAGTGTTTCTCTCTCTTCTCCCCCCAGTGTTTCTCACTCTCCTCCCAGTGTTTCTCTCTCTCCCCCCAGTGTTTCTCTCTCTCTCTCCCCCCAGTGTTTCTATCTCTCCCCAGAGTTTCTCTCTCTCCCCAAAGTTTCTCTCTCTCCCCCCATAGTTTCTCTCTCTCTCCACCTCACAGTGTTTCTCTCTCTCCCCCCAGTCTTTCTCTCTCTCTCTCCCACAATGTTTCTCTCTCACTCTCCACCCAGTGTTTCCCTCTCTCCTCCCCGCAGAGTTTCTCTCTCTCCCCCAGTCTTTCTCTCTCTCTCTCCCCCCAGTGTTTCTCTCTCTCCCCCAGTGTTTCATTCTCTCTCTCCCCCCAGTGTTTCTCTCTCACTCTCCCCCGAGTGTTTAAATCTTTCTCTCCCCCAGTGTTTCTCGCTCTCTCTCTCCCCAGTGTTTCTCTCTCTCTCTCCGCCCAGTGTTTCTCTCTCTCCCCAACCAGTGTTTCTCTCTCTCTCTCCCCCAGTGTATCTCCCTGTCTGCCCCCCCCCCCAGTGTTTCTCTCTCTCCTCCCCCCAGTATTTCTCTCTCTCTCTCCCCAGTGTTTCTCTCTCTCGCCAGTGTTTCTCTCTCTCTCCCCAGTTTTTCTCTCTCTCCCCAGTGTTTCTCTCCCTCCCCCAGTGTTTCTCTCTCTCTCCGCCACCCAGTGTTTCTCTATCTCCCCCAGTGTTTCTCTCTCTCTCCCCACAGTGTTTTCTCTCTCTCACCCCCCCAGTGTTTCTCTCTCTCTCTCTCCCCCCAGTTTTTCACTCTCTCTTTGTGTGCCCCCAGTTTTTTTCGCTCTCTCTCCCCCCCAGTATTTCTCTCTCTCTCTCCCCAGTGTTTCTCTCTCTGTCCCCCTCCCCAGTGTTTCACTCTCTCCTCCCCCTAGTTTTTCTCTCTCTCCCCCCAGTATTTCTCTCTCTCTCCCCGGTGTTTCTCTCTCTCTCCCCAGTGTTTCTCTCTCACCCCCAGTGTTTCTCTCCCTCTCCGCACCCCAGTGTTTCTCTATCTCCCCCCAATGTTTCTCTCTCTCTCTCTCCCCAGTGTTTCTCTCTCTCTCTCCCTACTGTTTAAATCATTCTCTCCCCCAGTGTTTCTCTCTCTCTCTCACCCATTGTTTCTCTCTCTCTCTACCCAGTGTTTCCCTCTCTCCTCCCCGCAGTGTTTCTCTCTCGCCCCCCAGTGTTTCTATCTCTCTCTCTTCCCCCAGTGTTTCTCTATCTCCCCCCAATGTTTCTCTCTCTCTCCCTCCCCAGTGTTTCTCTCCCTCTCTCCCTACTGTTTAAATCATTCTCTCACCCAATGTTTCTCTCTCTCTCTTCCCCCAGTGTTTCTCTCTCTCTCTCCCCCATTGTTTCTCTCTCTCTCTCCACCCAGTGTTTCGCTCTCTCCTCCCCCCAGTGTTTCTCTCTCTCCTCCCCCCAGTATTTCTCTCTCTCTCTCCCCAGTGTTTCTCTCTCTCGCCAGTGTTTCTCTCTCTCTCCCCAGTTTTTCTCTCTCTCCCCAGTGTTTCTCTCCTTCCCCCAGTGTTTCTCTCTCTCTCCGCCACCCAGTGATTCTCTATCTCCCCCCAGTGTTTCTCTCTCTCTCCCCTCAGTGTTTCTCTCTCTCTCCTCCCCCCAGTGTTTCTCTCTCTCTCCCCACAGTGTTTTCTCTCTCTCACCCCCCCAGTGTTTCTCTCTCTCTCTCCCCACAGTTTTTCACTCTCTCTTTGTGTGCCCCCAGTTTTTTCGCTCTCTCTCCCCCCCAGTATTTCTCTCTCTCTCTCCACAGTGTTTCTCTCTCTGTCCCCCTCCCCAGTGTTTCACTCTCTCCTCACCCCAGTTATTCTCTCTCTCCCCACAGTATTTCTCTCTCTCTCCCCGGTGTTTCTCTCTCTCTCCCCAGTGTTTCTCTCTCTCCCCAGTGTTTCTCTCTCACCCCCAGTGTTTCTCTCCCTCTCCGCACCCCAGTGTTTCTCTATCTCCCCCCAATGTTTCTCTCTCTCTCTCCCCCCAGTGTTTCTCTCTCTCTCTCCCTACTGTTTAAATCATTCTCTCCCCCAGTGTTTCTCTCTCTCTCTCCCCCATTGTTTCTCTCTCTCTCTACCCAGTGTTTCCCTCTCTCCTCCCCGCAGTGTTTCTCTCTCGCCCCCCAGTGTTTCTCTCTCTCTCTCCCCCATTGTTTCTCTCTCTCTCTCCACCCAGTGTTTCCCTCTTTCCTCCCCGCAGTGTTTCTCTCTCTCCCCCAGTCTTTCTCTCTCTCTCTCCCCCCCAGTATTTCTCTCTCTCTCTCCGATGTTTCTCTCTCTCTCCCCAGTGTTTCTCTCTCTCCCCAGTGTTTCTCTCTCCTCCCCCCAGTATTTCTCTCCCTCTCACCCCAGTGTTTCTCTCACTCCCTCCCCCCCCGTGTTTCTTTCTCTCTCTCCCCAGCGTATCTCAATCTCTCCTCCCCCAGTGTTTCTCTCTCTCCCCCCAGTGTTTCTCTCTCTCTCTCCACCCAGTGTTTCCCTCTCTACTCCCCCCAGTATTTCTCTCCCTCTCACCCCAGTGTTTCTCTCTCTCCCTCCCCCCCCCCGTGTGTCTTTCTCTCTCTCCCCAGTGTATCTCAATCTCTCCTCCCCCCAGTGTTTCTCTCTCTCCCCCCAGTGTTTCTCTCTCTCTCTCCCCCCAGTATTTCTCTCTCTCTCTCCGATGTTTCTCTCTCTCTCCCCAGTGTTTCTCTCTGCTCCCCCCAGTATTTCTCTCCCTCTCACCCCAGTGTTTCTCTCTCTCCCTCCCCAACGTGTTTCTTTCTCTCTCTCCCCAGTGTATCTCAATCTCTCCTCCCCCCAGTGTTTCTCTCTCTCCCCCCAGTGTTTCTCTCTCTCTCTCCCCCCAGTGTTTCTCTCTCTCTCCCACACCATGTGTTTCTCTCTCTCTCTCTCCCCAGTGTTTCTTTCTCTCTCCTCCCCCCACTGTTCCTCTCTCTCTCCCCCCCAGTGTTTCTCTCCCTCCCCCCAGTGTTTCTCTCTCTCTCTCTCCCGCCAGTGTTTCTCTCTCTCCCCCCACTATTTCTCTCTCTCTCCCCGGTCGCTCTCTCTCTCTCTCCAGTGTTTCTCTCTCTCCCCAATGTTTCTCTCTCACTCCCAGTGTTTCTCTCTCTCTCCGCCCCCCAGTGTTTCTCTATTTCCCCCAGTGTTTCTCTCTCTCTCGCCCCACTGTTTCTCTCTCTCGCCGCAGTGTTTCTCTCTCTCTCTCCCCAGTGTTTCTCTCTCTCTCTCCCCCAGTGTTTACCGCTCACCCCCAGTGTTTCTCGCTCCCCCACCAGTCTTTCTCTCTCCTCCCCCCACTGTTTCTCTCTCTCATCCCCAGTGTTTCTCTCTCTCTCTATCCCCCCAGTGTTTCTCTCTCTCTCCCCCAGTGTTTCTCTCTCTCTCCCCCCAGTGTTTCTCTCTCTCTCCCCCCAGTTTATCCCAATCTCTCCTCCCCCCAGTGTTTCTCTCTCACCCCCAGTGTTTCTGTCTCTCCCCCAATGTTTCTCTCTCCCCCCCAGTGCTTCTCTCTCTCCCCAGTGTTTCTCTCTCTCCCCCAGTGTTTCTCTCTCTCTCTTCCCCCAATGTATCCCAATCTCTACTCCCCCAGTGTTTTTCTCTCTTCCCCCAGTGTTTCTCTCTCTCACCGCAATGTTTCTCTCTCTCCCCCCAGTGTTTCCCTCTCTCCTCCCCGCATTGTTTCTCTCTCTCTCGCCGCCCGCTGTTTCTCTCTCTACCCCCCCCCCCAGTGTTTCTCTCTCTCTCTCTCACCCCAGTGTTTCTCTCTCTCTCCCCCCAGTGTTTCTCTCTCTCTCTCCACCCAGTGTTTCCCTCTCTCCTCCCCCCAGTGTTTCTCTCTCTCTCTCCCCCCAGTGTTTCTCTCTCTCCCCCAACCAGTGTTTCTCTCTCTCTCTCCCCCCAGCGTTTCTCTCTCTCCCCCAACCAGTGTTTCTATCTCTCTCTCCCCCAGTGTATCTCCCTGTCTGCCCCCCCCCCAGTGTTTCTCTCTCTCCTCCCCCCAGTGTTTCTCTCTCTCTCTCCCCAGTGTTTTTCTCTCTCGCCAGTGTTTCTCTCTCTCTCCCCAGTTTTTCTCTCTCTCCCCAGTGTTTCTCTCCCTCCCCCCAGTGTTTCTCTCTCTCTCCGCCACCCAGTGTTTCTCTATCTCCCCCCAGTGTTTCTCACTCCCTCCCCTCAGTGTTTCTCTCTCTCTCCTCCCCCCAGTGGTTCTCTCTCTCTCTCCCCCCAGTTTTTCACTCTCTCGCTCTCTCCCTAGTGTTTAAATCATTCTCTCCCCCAGTGTTTCTCTCTCTCTCTCCCCCATTGTTTCTCTCTCTCTCTCTCTACCCAGTGTTTCCCTCTCTCCTCCCCGCAGTGTTTCTCTCTCGCCCCCCAGTGTTTCTATCTCTCTCTCTTCCCCCAGTTTTTCTCTCACTCTCTCCCCCATTGTTTCTCTCTCTCTCTCCACCCAGTGTTTCCCTCTCTCCTCCCCGCAGTGTTTCTCTCTCTCCCCCAGTCTTTCTCTCTCTCTCTCCCCCCAGTATTTCTCTCTCTCTCCCCGATGTTTCTCTCTCTCTCCCCAGTGTTTCTCTCTCTCCCCAGTATTTCTCTCTCCTCCCCCCAGTATTTCTCTCTCTCTCACCCCAGTGTTTCCCTCTCTCCTCACCCCAGTGTTTCTCTCTCTCTCTCCCCCAGTGTATCTCAATCTCTCCTCCCCCAGTGTTTCTCTCTCACCCCAGTCTTTCTTTCTCTCTCCCACCCCAGTGTTTCTCTCTCCTCCCCCCAGTATTTCTCTCTCTCTCCCCCCAGTTTTTCTCTCTCTCTCTCTCCCAGTGTTTCTCTCTCTCTCCCCCAATGTATCTCAATCTCTCCTCCCCCAGTGTTTCCCTCTCTTCCCCAACTGTTTCTCTCTCTCTCTCCACCCAGTGTTTCCCTCTATCCTCCCCCCAGTTATTCTCTCTCTCTCTCCCCCCAGTGTTTCTCTCTCTCTCCCACACCATGTGTTTCTATCTCTCTCTCTCTCCCCCAGTGTTTCTTTCTCTCTCCTCCCCCCACTGTTTCCCTCTCTCTCCCCCCAATGTTTCACTCTCTGCCCCCCCAGTGTTTCTCTCTCTCTCTCTATCCCCCCACTGTTTCTCTCTCTCTCCGCACAGTGTTTCTCTCTCTCTCCCCCCAGTGTTTCTCTCTCTCCCCCAGTGTTTCCCTCTCTCCTCCCCCCAGTGTTTCTCTCTCTCTCTCCCCCAGTGTATCTCAATCTCTCCCCGCCAGTGTTTCTCTCTCTCCCCCCCAGTATTTCTCTCTCTCTCCCCGATGTTTCTCTCTCTCTCCCCAGTGTATCTCAATCTCTCCTCCCCCCAGTGTTTCTCTCCTCCCCCCAGTTATTCTCTCTCTCTCTCCCCCCCAGTGTTTCTCTCTCTCTCCCACACCATGTGTTTCTATCTCTCTCTCTCCCCAGTGTTTCTTTCTCTCTCCTCCCCCCACTGTTCCTCTCTCTCTCCCCCCCCAGTGTTTCTCTCCCTCCCCCCCAGTGTTTCTCTCTCTCTCTCTCACCCCAGTGTTTCCCTCTCTCCTCACCCCAGTGTTTCTCTCTCTCTCTCCCCCAGTGTATCTCAATCTCTCCTCCCCCAGTGTTTCTCTCTCTCCCTCCAGTCTTTCTCTCTCTCTACCACCCCTGTGTTTCTCTCTCCTACCCCCAGTATTTCTCTCTCTCTCCCCCCAGTGTTTCTCTCTCTCTCTCCCAGTGTTTCTCTCTCTCTCCCCCAGTGTATCTCAATCTCTCCTCCCCCCAGTGTTTCTCTCCTCCCCCCAGTTATTCTCTCTCTCTCCCCCTAGTGTTTCTCTCTCTCTCCCACACCATGTGTTTCTCTCTCTCTCTCTCCCCAGTGTTTCTTTCTCTCTCCTCCCCCCACTGTTCCTCTCTCTCTCCCCCCAGTGTTTCTCTCCCTCCCCCCCAGTGTTTCTCTCTCTCTCTCTCCCGCCAGTTTTTCTCTCTCTCCCCCCACTATTTCTCTCTCTCTCCCCGGTGTCTCTCTCTCTCTCTCCAGTGTTTCTCTCTCTCCCCAATGTTTCTCTATCACTCGCAGTGTTTCTCTCTCTCTCCGCCCCCCAGTGTTTCTCTATTTCCCCCAGTGTTTCTCTATCTCCCCGCAGTGTTTCTCTCCCTCTCCCCCCAGTGTTTCTCTCTCTCTCTCCCCCCAGTGTTTCTCGCTCACCCCCCAGTGTTTCTCTCTCCCCCACCAGTCTTTCTCTCTCCTCCCCCCATTGTTTCTCTCTCTCATCCCCAGTTTTTCTCTCTCTCTCTATCCCCCCAGTGTTTCTCTCTCCTCCCCCCAGTATTTCTCTCTCTCTCCCCCCAGTGTTTCTCTCTCTCTCTCCCCCAGTGTTTCTCTCTCTCTCCCCCAGTGTATCTCAATCTCTCCTCCCCCAGTGTTTCCCTCTCTTCCCCCACTGTTTCTCTCTCTCTCTCCACCCAGTGTTTCCCTCTATCCTCTCCCCAGTTATTCTCTCTCTCTCTCCCCCCAGTGTTTCTCTCTCTCTCCCACACCATGTGTTTCTATCTCTCTCTCTCTCCCCCAGTGTTTCTTTCTCTCTCCTCCCCCCACTGTTTCCCTCTCTCTCCCCCCAATGTTTCACTCTCTGCCCCCCCAGTGTTTCTCTCTCTCTCTCTATCCCCCCACTGTTTCTCTCTCTCTCCGCACAGTGTTTCTCTCTCTCTCCCCCCAGTGTTTCTCTCTCTCCCCCAGTGTTTCCCTCTCTCCTCCCCCCAGTGTTTCTCTCTCTCTCTCCCCCAGTGTATCTCAATCTCTCCCCGCCAGTGTTTCTCTCTCTCCCCCCCAGTATTTCTCTCTCTCTCCCCGATGTTTCTCTCTCTCTCCCCAGTGTATCTCAATCTCTCCTCCCCCCAGTGTTTCTCTCCTCCCCCCAGTTATTCTCTCTCTCTCACCCCCCAGTGTTTCTCTCTCTCTCCCACACCATGTGTTTTCTCTCTCTCTCTCTCCCCAGTGTTTCTTTCTCTCTCCTCCCCCCACTGTTCCTCTCTCTCTCCCCCCCCAGTGTTTCTCTCCCTCCCCCCCCAGTGTTTCCCTCTCTCCTCACCCCAGTGTATCTCTCTCTCTCTCCCCCAGTGTTTCTCAATCTCTCCTCCCCCAGTGTTTCTCTCTCTCCCTCCAGTCTTTCTCTCTCTCTACCACCCCAGTGTTTCTCTCTCCTACCCCCAGTATTTCTCTCTCTCTCCCACCAGTGTTTCTCTCTCTCTCTCCCAGTGTTTCTCTCTCTCTCCCCCAGTGTATCTCAATCTCTCCTCCCCCAGTGTTTCCCTCTCTTCCCCCAGTGTTTCTCTCTCTCTCCCACACCATGTGTTTCTGTCTCTCTCTCTCGCCCCCAGTGTTTCTTTCTCTCTCCTCCCCCCACTGTTTCTCTCTCTCTTCCCCAGTGTTTCACTCTCTGCCCCCCCAGTGTTTCTCTCTCTCTCTCTATCCCCCCACTGTTTCTCTCTCTCTCCGCACAGTGTTTCTCTCTCTCTCCCCCCAGTGTTTCTCTCTCTCCCCCACTGTTTCTCTCTCTCTCCGCACAGTGTTTCTCTCTCTCTCCCCCCAGTGTATCTCAATCTCTACCCGCCAGTGTTTCTCTCTCTCCCCCCCAGTATTTCTCTCTCTCTCCCCGATGTTTCTCTCTCTCCCCCCAGTGTATCTCACTCTCTCCTCCCCCCAGTGTTTCTCTCCTCCCCCCAGTTTATTCTCTCTCTCTCTCCCCTAGTGTTTCTCTCTCTCTCCCACACCATGTGTTTCTCTCTCTCTCTCTCCCCAGTGTTTCTTTCTCTCTCCTCCCCCCACTGTTCCTCTCTCTCTCCCCCCAGTGTTTCTCTCCCTCCCCCCAGTGTTTCTCTCTCTCTCTCTCCCGCCAGTGTTTCTCTCTCTCCCCCAACTATTTCTCTCTCTCTCCCCGGTGTCTCTCTCTCTCTCTCCAGTGTTTCTCTCTCTCCCCAATGTTTCTCTCTCACTCGCAGTGTTTCTCTCTCTCTCCGCCCCCAGTGTTTCTCTATTTCCCCCAGTGTTTCTCTCTCTCCTCGCAGTGTTTCTCTCTCTCTCCCCCCAGTGTTTCTCTCTCTCTCTCCCCCCAGTGTTTCTCGCTCACCCCCCAGTGTTTCTCTCTCCCCCACCAGTCTTTCTCTCTCCTCCCCCCACTGTTTCTCTCTCTCATCCCCAGTTTTTCTCTCTCTCTCTATCCACCCAGTGATTCTCTCTCTCTCCCCCCAGTGTTTCTCTATTTCCCCCAGTGTTTCTCTCTCTCCTCGCAGTGTTTCTCTCTCTCTCCCCCCAGTGTTTCTCTCTCTCCTCCCCCCACTGTTTCTCTCTCTCATCCCCAGTTTTTCTCTCTCTCTCTATCCCCCCAGTGTTTCTCTCTCTCTCCCCCCAGTGTTTCTCTCTCTCTCCCCCCAGTGTTTCTCTCTCTCTCCCCCCAGTTTATCCAATCTCTCCTCCCCCCAGTGTTTCTCTCTCACCCCCAGTGTTTCTGTCTCCCCCCCCAATGTTTCTCTCTCCCCCCCAGTCCTTCTCTATCTCTCCCCAGTGTTTCTCTCTCGCTCCCAGTGTTTCTCTCTCTCTCTTCCCCCAATGTATCCAATCTCTACTCACCCCAGTGTTTTTCTCTCTTCCCCCAGTGTTTCTCTCTCTCACCGCAATGTTACTCTCTCTCCCCCCGTGTTTCCTCTCTCCTCCCCGCATTGTTTTTCTCTCTCTCGCCGCCCACTGTTTCTCTCTCTCCCCCCCGGCAGTGTTTCTCTCTCTCTCACCCCAGTGTTTCTCTCTCTCCACCCGGTGTTTCTCTCTCTCTCTCGCCCCAGTCTTTCTCTCTCTCTATCCCCAGTGTTTCTCTCTCTCTCTCGCCCCAGTCTTTCTCTCTCTCTACCCCCAGTGTTTCCCTCTCTCCTCCCCCCATTATTTCTCTCACTCTCTCCTCCCCCAGTGTATCTCAATCTCTCCTCCCCCCAATGTTTCTCTCCCCCCCCCCCCAGTATTTCTCTCTCTCTCCCCGATGTTTCTCTCTCTCTCCCCAGTGTATCTCAATCTCTCCTCCCCCCAGTGTTTCTCTCCTCCCCCAGTTATTCTCTCTCTCTCTCCCCCCAGTGTTTCTCTCTCTCTCCCACACCATGTGTTTCTCTCTCTCTCTCTCCCCAGTGTTTCTTTCTCTCTCTTCCCCCACTGTTCCTCTCTCTCTCCCCCCCAGTATTTCTCTCTCTCTCCCCGATGTTTCTCTCTCTCTCCCCAGTGTATCTCAATCTCTCCTCCCCCCAGTGTTTCTCTCCTCCCCCCAGTTATTCTCTCTCTCTCTCCCCCCAGTGTTTCTCTCTCTCTCCCACACCATGTGTTTCTCTCTCTCTCTCTCCCCAGTGTTTCTTTCTCTCTTTTCCCCCCACTGTTCCTCTCTCTCTCCCCCCCCCCAGTGTTTCTCTCCCTCCCCCCCAGTGTTTCTCTCTCTCTCTCTCCCGCCAGTATTTCTCTCTCTCCCCCCACTATTTCTCTCTCTCTCCCCGGTGTCTCTCTATCTCTCTCTCCAGTGTTTCTCTCTCTCCCCAATGCTTCTCTCTCACTCCCAGTGTTTCTCTCTCTCTCCGCCCCCCAGTGTTTCTCTATTTCCCCCAGTGTTTCTCTCTCTTCCCCCCACTGTTCCTCTCTCTCTCCCCCCCAGTGTTTCTCTCCCTCCCCCCCAGTGTTTCTCTCTCTCTCTCTCCCGCCAGTGTTTCTCTCTCTCCCCCCACTATTTCTCTCTCTCTCCACGGTGTCTCTCTATCTCTCTCTCCAGTGTTTCTCTCTCTCCCCAATGTTTCTCTCTCACTCCCAGTGTTTCTCTCTCTCTCCGCCCCCCAGTGTTTCTCTATTTCCCCCAGTGTTTCTCTCTCTCTCGCCCCACTGTTTCTCTCTCTCATCCCCAGTTTTTCTCTCTCTCTCTATCCCCCCAGTGTTTCTCTCTCTCTCCCCCCAGTGTTTCTCTCTCTCTCCCCTCCGTGCTTCTCTCTCTCTCCCCCAGTTTATCCCAATCTCTCCTCCCCCCAGTGTTTCCCTCTCACCCCCAGTGTTTTCTGTCTCCCCCCCAATGTTTCTCTCTCCCCCCCAGTGCTTCTCTCTCTCTCCCAGTGTTTCTCTCTCTCCCCCAGTGTTTCTCTCTCTCTCTTCCCCCAATGTACCCCAATCTCAACTCACTGCAGTGTTTTTCTCTCTTCCCCCAGTGTTTCTCTCTCTCACCGCAATGTTTTCTCTGTCTCCCCCCAGTGTTTCCTCTCTCCTCCCCGCATTGTTTCTCTCTCTCTCGCCGCCCACTGTTTCTCTCTCTCCCCCCCCCGCCAGTGTTTCTCTCTCTCACCCCAGTGTTTCTCTATCTCTCCACCCGGTGTTTCTCTCTCTCCCCCCAGTATTTCTCTCTCTCTCTCCGGTGTTTCTCTCTCTCGCCCAGTGTTTCTCTCTCTCCCCAATGTTTCTCTGTCACCCCCAGTGTTTCTCTCTCTCTCCGCCCCCCATTGTATCTCTATATCCCCCCATTGTTTCTCTCTCTCTCGCCCCACTGTTTCTCTCCATCCCCCCAGTGTTTCTCTCTCTACCCCCAGTGTTTCTCTCTCTCTCTCGCCCCAGTCTTTCTATCTCTCTACCCCCAGTGTTTCCCTCTCTCCTCCCCCATTATTTCTCTCACTCTCTCTCCCCCAGTGTATCTCAATCTCTCCTCCCCCCACTGTTTCTCTCTCACCCCCGCCAGTGTTTCTCTCTCTCTCTCCCCCCCCCAGTGTTTCTCACTTCTCCCTCCAGTATATCTCTCTCTCTCCACCCAGTGTTTCTCTCTCTCTCCCCCAGTGTTTCTCTCTCTCTCCCCCAGTGTATCTCGATCTCTCCTCCCCCAGTCTTTCTCTCTCTCTCCCCCAGTGATTCACTCTTTCCCCCCAGTGTTTCTCTCTCTCTCCCACACCATGTGTTTCTCTCTCTCTCCCCCAGTGTTTCTTTCTCTCTCCACCCCCCCATGTTTCTCCCTCTCTCACCCCAGTGTTTCTCCCTCTCTACCCCCAGTGTTTCTCTCTCTCTCCCCGCAGTGTATTCCAATCTCTCCTCCCACCAGTGTTTCTCTCTCACCCAACAGTGTTTCTCTCTCTCCCCCCAATGTTTCTCTCCCTCCCCCCAGTGTTTCTCTCTCTCTCCCCCCCAGTGTTTCTCACTATCTCCCCCGCAGTGTTTCTCACTCTCCTCCCACCTGTGTTTCTCTCTCTCTCTCTCTCTCTCCCCACAGTGATTCTCTCTCTCTCCCCCCAGTATTTCTCACTCACTCTCTCCCCCAGTGTTTATCTCTCTCTCCCCCCAGTGTATCTCAATCTCTCCTCCCCCAGTGTTTCTCTCTCTCCCCCCAGTTTTTCTCTCTCTCTCTCCACCCAGTGTTACCCTCTCTCCTCCCCCCAGTTTTTCTCTTTCTCCCCCCCCCCAGTGTTTCTCTCTCTCTCCCACACCATGTGTTTCTATCTCTCTCTCCCCCATTGTTTCTTTCTCTCTCCTCCCCCCACTGTTTCTCCCTCTCGCCCACCAGTGTTTCTCTCTCTCTCTATCCCCCAGTGTTTCTCTCTCTCTCCCCCCAGTGTTTCTCTCTCTCTCCCCCCAGTGTTTCTCTCTCTCTCCCCCCAGTGTTTCTCTCTCTCCCCCAGTGTTTCTCTCTCTCTCCCCGCAATGTATCCCAATCTCTACTCCACCCAGTGTTTCTCTCTCGTCCCCCAGTGTTTCTCTCTCTCCCCCCAATGTTTCTCTCTCTCCCCCCAGTGCTTCACTCTCTCTCCCCAGTGTTTATCTGTCTCACCCCAGTGTTTCTCTAGTACCTCTCTCTCTCCCCAGTGTTTCTCTCTCTCTCTCCCCCCAGTGTTTCTCTCTCTCTCTCCGCAGTGTTTCTCTCTCTCCCCCCACTGTTTCTCTCTCTCTCTCCCCAGTGTTTCTCTCTCTCACTCCTCCCAGTGTTTCTATCTCTCTCTCTCCCAGTGTTTCTCTCTCCCTCCCCCCATTGTTTCTCTCTCTCTCCCCGACAGTGTTTCTCTCTGCCTCCCCCCAGTGGTTCTCTCTCTCTCTACCCCAGTGTTTTTGTCTCTCTCCCCAAGTGTTTATCTCGCTCTCCCCCCAGTGTATCTCAATCTCTCCTCCCCCCAGTGTTTCTCTCTCTCCTCCCCAGTGTTTCTCTCTCTCTCTCACCACCAGTGTTTCTCTCTCTCCCCCCATTGTTTCTCTCTCTCTCCCCAAAGTGTTTCTCTCTCTCTCTCCCACCCCCATTGTTTCTCTCTCTCTCCACCCAGTGTTTCACTCTCTCCACCCAGTGTTTCTCTCTCACTCCCCAGTGTTTCACTCTCTCCCCTGTTTTTCTCTCTCTATCTCTCCCCCCACTGTTTCTCTCTCTCTCTCTCCCCACTGTTTCTCTCTCTGTCCCCCTCCCAAGTGTTTCTCTCTCTCCTCCCCCCAGTGTTTCTCTCTCTCCCCCCAGTGTTTCTCTCTCTCCCCCCAGTGTTTCTCTCTCTCTCTACCCCCACTGTTTCTATCTCTCCCCAGAGTTTATCTCTCACCACAATGTTTCTCTCTCTCCCCAGTGTTTCTCTCTCTGTCCCCCTCCCCAGTGTTTCTCTCTCTCCTCCCCCCAGTGTTTCTCTCTCTTCTCCCAGTGTTTCTCTCTCTCCCCCCAGTGTTTCTCTATCTCTCTCCCCCCAGTGTTTCTATCTCTCATAGAGTCATAGAGTCATAGAGTCATAGAGTTATACAGCACGGAGAGAGGCCCTTCGGCCCATCGTGTCCGCGCCGGCCATCAGCCCTGTCGACTCTAATCCCATATTCCAGCATTTGGTCCGTCGCCTTGTATGCTGTGGCATTTCAAGTGCTCATCCAAATGCTTCTTGAATGTTGTGAGGGTTCCTGCCTCCACAACCCTTTCAGACAGTGACTTCCAGACTCCAACCACCCTCTGGGTGAAAAAGTTCTTTCTCAAATCCCCTCTAAACCTCCCGCCTTTTACCTTGAATCTATGTTCCCTTGTTATAGAACCCTCAACGAAGGGAAAAAGCTCCTTAGTATCTATCATATCTGTGCCCCTCATAATTTTGTACACCTCAATCATGTCCCCCCTCAGCCTCCTCTGCTCCAAGGAAAACAAACCCAATCTTCCCAGTCTCTCTTCACAGCTGAAGCGCTCCAGCCCTGGTAACATCCTGGTGAATCTCCTCTGCACCCTCTCCAAAGCAATCACATCCTTCCTGTAGTGCGGCGACCAGAACTCTCTCTCTCCCCCCAGTCTTTCTCTCTCTCTCTCCCACCAGTGTTTCTCTGTCTCCCCCAGTGTTTCATCCTCTCTCTCCCCCGAGTGTTTCTCTCTCACTCTCCCCCTCGTGATTAAATCTTTCTCTTCCCCAGTTTTTCTCGCTCTCTCTCCCCCCAGTTTTTCTCTCTCTCTCTCCACCAAGTGTTTCCCTCTCTCCTCCCCCCAGTGTTTCTCTCTCTCTCTCCCCCCAGTGTTTCTCTCTCTCCCCCAACCAGTGTTTCTCTCTCTCTCTCTCCCCCAGTGTTTCTCCCTGTCTCCCCCCCCAGTGTTTCTCTCTCTCCTCCGCCCAGTATTTCTCTATCTCTCCCCAGAGTCTCTCTCTCTCTCGCCAGTGTTTCTCTCTCTCTCCCCAGTTTTTCTCTCTCTCCCCAGTGTTTCTCTCCCTCCCCCCAGTGTTTCTCTCTCTCTCCGCCGCCCAGTGTTTCTCTATCTCCCCCCAGTGTTTCTCTCTCTCCCCCCTTTGTTTCACTCTCTCTCTCTCCCAATTGTTTCTCTCTCTCTCCTCCCCCCAGTGTTTCTCTCTCTCTCCCTACAGTGTTTTCTCTCTCTCTCCCCCCAGTGTTTCTCTCTCTCTCTCCCCAGTTTTTCACTCTCTCTCTCTGTCCCCCCAGTTTTTTTATCTCTCTCTCCTCCCCCAGTGTTTCTCTCTCTCTCTCCCCAGTGTTACTCTCTCTGTCCCCCTCCCCAGTGTTTCACTCTCTCCTCCCACCAGTTTTTCTCTCTCTCCCCCCAGTATTTCTCTCTCTCTCCCCGGTGTTTCTCTCTCCCTCCCCAGTGTTTCTCTCTCTCCCCGGTGTTTCTCTCTCACCCCCAGTGTTTCTCTCCCTCTCCGCCCCCCAGTGTTTCTCTATCTCCCCCCAATGTTTCTCTCTTTCTCCCCCCAGTGTTTCTCTCTCTCTCTCCCTAGTGTTTAAATCATTCTCTCCCCCAGTGTTTCTCTCTCTCTCCCCCCCATTCTTTCTCTCTCTCTCTCCTCCCAGTGTTTCCCTCTCTCCTCCCCGCAGTGTTTCTCTATCGCCCGCCAGTGTTTCCATCTCTCTCTCTTCCCCCAGTGTTTCTCTCTCTCTCTCCCCCATTGTTTCTCTCTCTCTCTCCACCCAGTGTTTCCCTCTCTCCTCCCCGCAGTGTTTCTCTCTCCCCCAGTCTTTCTCTCTCTCTCTCCCCCCAGTATTTCTCTCTCTCTCCCCGATGTTTCTCTCTCTCTCCCCAGTGTTTCTCTCTCTCCCCAGTGTTTCTCTCTCCTCCCCCCAGTATTTCTCTCTCACTCCCCCCAGAGTTTCTCTCTCTCTCTCTCCCCCCCGTGTTTCTCTCTCTCTCTCCCCAGTGTATCTCAATCTCTCCTCTCCCCATTGTTTCTCTCTCTCCCCCCAGTGTTTCTCTCTCTCTCCCACACCATGTGGTTCTCTCTCTCTCTCTCCCCCAGTGTTTTTTTCTCTCTCCTCCCCCCAGTGTTTCTCTCTCTCCCCCCAGTATTTCTCTCTCTCCCCCAGTGTTTCTCTCTCTCTCCACAGTGTTTCTCTCTCACCCCCAGTCTTTCTCTCTCTCTCCGCTCATTGTTTCTCTCTCTCTCTCCACCCAGTCTTTCTCTCTCTCTCCCCCCAGTGTTTCTCGCTCTCTCTCCCCCCAGTGTTTCTCTCTCTCCCCCAGTGTTTCCCTCTCTACTCACCCCAGTGTTTCTCACTCTCTCCCACCAATGTATCCCAATCTCTACGCACCCCAGTGTTTCTCTCTCTTCCCCCAGTGTTTCTCTCTCTCTCCCCAGTGTTTCTCTCTCACCCCCAGTCTTTCTCTCTCTCTCCCCTCATTGTTTCTCTCTCTCTCTCCCCAGTCTTTCATAGAATCATAGAATCATAGAATCATAGAATCATAGAAGTTACAACATGGAAACAGGCCCTTCGGCCCAACATGTCCATGTCGCCCAGTTTATACCACTAAGCTAGTCCCAATTGCCTGCACTTGGCCCATATCCCTCGATACCCATCTTCCCCATGTAACTGTCCAAATGCTTTTTAAAAGACAAAGTTGTCTCTCTCTCCCCCCAGTGTTTCTCGCTCTCTCTCCCCCCAGTGTTTCTCTCTCTCCCCCAGTGTTTCTCTCTCTCTCTCTCCCGGTGTATCTCAATCTCTCCTCCCCCCAGTTTTTCGCTCTCTCCCCCCAGTGTTTCTCTCTCTCTCCCACCCCAGTGTTTCTCTCTCCTCCCCCCAGTATTTCTCTCTCTCTCCCCCCAGTGTTCCTCTCTCTCTCTCCCCCAGTGTTTCTCCCTCTCTCCCCCCAGTGTATCTCAATCTCTCCTCCCCGCAGTGTTTCCCTCCCTTCCCCTACTGTTTGTCTCTCTCTCTCCACCCAGTGTTTCCCTCTCTCCTCCCCCCAGTTATTCTCTCTCTCTCTCCCCCCAGTGTTTCTCTCTCTCTCCCACACCATGACTTTCTGTCTCTCTCTGTCCCCCAGTGTTTCTTTCTCTCTCCTCCCCCCACTGTTTCTCTCTCTCTCCCCCCAGTGTTTCACTCTCTGCCCCCCCAGTGTTTCTCTCTCTCTCTATCCCCCAAGTGTTTCTCTCTCCCCCCCCAGTGTTTCTCTCTCTCCCCCCCCAGTATTTCTCTTTCTCTCACCGATGTTTCTTTCTCTCTCCCCAGTGTATCTCAATCTCTCCTCCCCCCAGTGGTTCTCTCTCTCCCCCCAGTGTTTCTCTATCTCTCTCCACCCAGTGTTTCACTCTCTCCTCCCCCCAGTTATTCTCTCTCTCTCTCTCCCCAGTGTTTCTCTCTCTCTCCCACACCATGTGTTTCTCTCTCTCTCTCTCCCCCAGTGTTTCTGTCTCTCACCTCCCCCAACTGTTTCTCTCTCTCTCCCCCCAGTGTTTCTCTCCCTCCCCCCCAGTGTTTCTCTCTCTCCCCCCACTATTTCTCTACCTCTCCCCGGTGTCTCTCTCTCTCTCTCTCCAGTGTTTCTCTCTCTCCCCAATGTTTCTCTCTCACCCCACTGTTTCTCTCTCTCGCCGCAGTGTTTCTCGCTCTCTCCCCCCAGTGTTTCTCTCTCTCTCTCCCTCCAGTCTTTCTCTCTCTCACCCCAGTGTTTCTCTCTCTCTCCCCCCAGTGTTTCTCGCTCACCCCCAGTGTTTCTCTCTCCCCCCCAGTCTTTCTCTCTCCTCCCCCCAGTGTTTCTCTCTCTCTCTATCCCCCCAGTGTTTCTCTCTCTCTCCCCCCAGTGTTTCTCTCTCTCCCCCCAGTGTTTCTCTCTCTCTCCCCCCAGTTTATCCCAATCTCTCCTCCCCCCAGTGTTTCTCTCTCACCCCCAGTGTTTCTGTCTCTCCGCCCAATGTTTCTCTCTCTCCCCCCAGTGCTTCTCTATCTCTTCCCAGTGTTTGTCTCTCTCCCCCAGTGTTTCTCTCTCCCCCCCCCAGTGTTTCTCTCTCTCTCTCTCACCCCAGTGTTTCTCTCTCTCCCCCCGGTATTTCTCTCTCTCTCCCCGGTGTTTCTCTCTCTCTGCCCAGTGTTTCTCTGTCACCCCCAGTGTTTCTCTCTCTCTCCGCCCCCCATTGTATCTCTATCTCCCTCCATTCTTTCTCTCTCTCTCGCCCCACTGTTTCTCTCTCTTCCCCCAGTGTTTCTCTCTCTCTCCCCAGTGTTTCTCTCTCACCCCCAGTCTTTCTCTCTCTCTCCCCTCATTGTTACTCTCTCTCTCTCCCCCCAGTCTTTCTCTCTCTCTCCCCCCAGTGTTTCTCGCTCTCTCTCCCCCCAGTGTTTCTCTCTCTCCCCCAGTGTTTCTCTCTCTCTCTCTCCCGGTGTATCTCAATCTCTCCTCCCCCCAGTTTTTCGCTCTCTCCCCCCAGTGTTTTTCTCTCTCTCCCACCCCAGTGTTTCTCTCTCCTCCCCCCAGTATTTCTCTCTCTCTCCCCCCAGTGTTCCTCTCTCTCTCTCCCCCAGTGTTTCTCCCTCTCTCCCCCCAGTGTATCTCAATCTCTCCTCCCCGCAGTGTTTCCCTCCCTTCCCCTACTGTTTGTCTCTCTCTCTCCACCCAGTGTTTCCCTCTCTCCTCCCCCCAGTTATTCACTCTCTCTCTCCCCCCAGTGTTTCTCTCTCTCTCCCACACCATGACTTTCTTTCTCTCTCTCTCCCCCAGTGTTTCTTTCTCTCTGCCCCCCTCACTGTTTCTCTCTTTCTCCCCCCAGTGTTTCACTCTCTGCCCCCCCAGTGTTTCTCTCTCTCTCTCTATCCCCCAAGTGTTTCTCTCTCTCCCCCACCCCAGTGTTTCTCTCTCTCCCCCCCAAGTATTTCTCTCTCTCTCACCGATGTTTCTTTCTCTCTCCCCAGTGTATCTCAATCTCTCCTCCCCCCAGTGGTTCTCTCTCTCCCCCCAGTGTTTCTCTATCTCTCTCCACCCAGTGTTTCACTCTCTCCTCCCCCCAGTTATTCTCTCTCTCTCTCTCCCCAGTGTTTCTCTCTCTCTCCCACACCATGTGTTTCTCTCTCTCTCTCTCCCCCAGTGTTTCTGTCTCTCACCTCCCCCAACTGTTTCTCTCTCTCTCCCCCCAGTGTTTCTCTCCCTCCCTCCCAGTGTTTCTCTCTCTCTCTCTCTCTCGCCAGTGTTTCTCGCCCTCCCCCCACTATTTCTCTCTCTCTCCCCGGTGTCTCTATCTCTCTCTCCAGTGTTTCTCTCTATCCCCAATGTTTCTCTCTCACCCCCAGTGTTTCTCTCTCTCTCCGCCCCCCAGTGTTTCTCTATTTCCCCCAGTGTTTCTCTCTCTCTCGCCCCACTGTTTCTCTCTCTCCCCGCAGTGTTTCTCTCTCTCTCCCCCCAGTGTTTCTCTATCTCGCTCCCTCCAGTCTTTCTCTCTCTCCCCCCAGTGTTTCTCTCTCTCTCTCCCCAGTGTTTCTCGCTCACCCCCGTGTTTCTCTCTCCCCCCCAGTCTTCCTCTCTCCTCCCCCCACTGTTTCTCTCTCTCACCCCCAGTGTTTCTCTCTCTCTCTATCCCCCCAGTGTTTCTCTCCCTCCCTCCCAGTGTTTCTCTCTCTCTCTCTCTCCCGCCAGTGTTTCTCGCCCTCCCCCCACTATTTCTCTCTCTCTCCCCGGTGTCTCTATCTCTCTCTCCAGTGTTTCTCTCTATCCCCAATGTTTCTCTCTCACCCCCAGTGTTTCTCTCTCTCTCCGCCCCCCAGTGTTTCTCTATTTCCCCCAGTGTTTCTCTCTCTCTCGCCCCACTGTTTCTCTCTCTCCCCGCAGTGTTTCTCTCTCTCTCCCCCCAGTGTTTCTCTATCTCGCTCCCTCCAGTCTTTCTCTCTCTCCCCCCAGTGTTTCTCTCTCTCTCTCCCCAGTGTTTCTCGCTCACCCCCGTGTTTCTCTCTCCCCCCCAGTCTTCCTCTCTCCTCCCCCCACTGTTTCTCTCTCTCACCCCCAGTGTTTCTCTCTCTCTCTATCCCCCCAGTGTTTCTCTCTCTCTCCCCCCAGTGTTTCTCTCTCACCCCCAGTGTTTCTGTCTCTCCGCCCAATGTTTGTCTCTCCCCCACAGTGCTTCTCTATCTCTCCCCAGTGTTTCTCTCTCCCCCCAGTGCTTCAATCTCTCTCCCCGGTGTTTATCTCTCTCACCCCAGTATTTCTCTCTCCCTCTCTCTCTCGCCAGTGTTTCTCTCTCTCTCTCTCCCCCAGTGTTTCTCTCTCTCTCCCCAGTGTTTCTCTCTCTCCCCACACTGTTTCTCTCTCTCTCTCCCCAGTGTTTCTCTCTCCCCCCACACTGTTTCTCTCTCTCTCTCCCCAATGTTTCTCTCTCTCTCTCCTCCCAGTGTTTCTCTCTCTCTCCCCAGCGTTGCTCTCTCTCTCCCTCCCCAGTCTTTCCCTCTCTCTCTCTCCCCCCAGTCTTTCTCTCTCTCTCCCCCAGTGTTTCTCTCTCCCTCCCCCCAGTGTTTCTCTCTCTCTCCGCCCCAGTGTATCTCTCTATCTCCCCCGCAGTGTTTCTCTCTCTCCTCCCACCTGTGTTTCTCTCTCTCTCTCTCCCCCCAGTGATTCTCTCTCTCTCCCCCCAGTGTTTCTCACTCTCTCCCCCCCAGTGTTTCTCTCTCTCTCTCTCCCCAGTGTATCTCAATCTCTCCTCCCCCCAGTGTTTCTCTCTCACCCCCAGTGTTTCTCTCTCTCTCCCCCCAGTGTTTCTCTCTGTCTCCCACACCATGTGTTTCTCTCTCTCTCTCCCCCAGTGTTTCTTTCTCTCTCCTCCCCCCACTGTTTCTCCCTCTCGCCCACCAGTGTTTTTTTCTCTCTCTCTCTCCCCCCAGTGATTCTCCCTCTCCCCTCCAGTGTTTCTCTCTCTCTCTCTCTCTCTCCCCCCAGTGTTTCTCTATCTCTCTCCCCCCAGTGTTTCTCTCTCTCTCCCCCCAGTGTATCCCAATCTCTCCTCCCCCCAGTGTTTCTCTCTCACCCCCAGTGTTTCTCTCTCTCCCCCCAATGTTTCACTCTCCCCCGCAGTGCTTCTCTCTCTCTCCCCAGTGTTTCTCTCTCTCCCCCAGTGATTCTCTCTCTCTCCCCGCAATGTATCTAAATCTCTACTCCACCCAGTGTTTCTCTCTCTTACCCCAGTATTTCTCTCTCTCTCCCCGATGTTTCTCTCTCTCTCCCCATTGTATCTCAATCTCTCCTCCCCCCAGTGGTTCTCTATCTCCCCCCAGTGTTTCTCCATCTCTCTCCACCCAGTGTTTCACTCTCTCCTCCCCCCAGTTATTCTCTCTCTCTCTCCCCCCAGTGTTTCTCTCTCTCTCCCACACCATGTGTTTCTCTCTCTCTCTCTCCCCCAGTGTTTCGTTCTCTCACCTCCCCCCACTGTTTCTCTCTCTCTCCCCCCAGTGTTTCTCTCCCTCCCCCCCAGTGTTTCTCTCTCTCTCTCTCCCGCCAGTGTTTCTCTCTCTCCCCCCACTATTTCTCTACCTCTCCCCGGTGTCTCTCTCTCTCTCTCCAGTGTTACTCTCTCTCCCCAATGTTTCTCTCTCACCCCCAGTGTTTCTCTCTCTCTCTCCGCCCCCCAGTGTTTCTCTATTTCCCCCAGTGTTTCTCTCGCTCGCCCCACTGTTTCTCTCTCTCCCCGCAGTGTTTCTCGCTCTCTCCGCTCAGTGTTTCTCTCTCTCTCTCCCTCCAGTCTTTCTCTCTCTCCCCCCAGTGTTTCTCTCCATCTCCCCCCAGTGTTGCTCGCTGACCCCCAGTGTTTCTCTCTCCCCCCCCAGTCTTTCTCTCTCCTCCCCCCACTGTTTCTCTCTCTCACCCCCAGTGTTTCTCTCTCTCCCTATCCCCCCTGTGTTTCTCTCTCTCTCTCCCCAGTGTTTCTCTCTCTCTCCCCCCACTGTTTCTCTCTCTCTCCCCCCAGTTTATCCCAACCTCTCTTCCCCCCAGTGTTTCTCTCTCACCCCCAGTGTATCTGTCTCTCCCCCATTGTTTCTCTCTCCCCCCCAGTGCTTCTCTGTCTCTTCCCAGTGTTTCTCTCTCTCCCCCAGTGTTTCTCTCTCTCCCCCCAATGTATCCCAATCTCTACTCCCCCCAGTGTTTTTCTCTCTTCCCCCAGTGTTTCTCTCTCTCCTCCCCGCAGTGTTTCTCTCTTTCTCGCCCCCCAGTGTGTCTCTCTCTCCCCCCCCCCAGTGTTTCTCTCTCTCTCTCACCCCAGTGTTTCTCTCTCTCTCCCCCCAATGTTTCTCTCTCCCCCCAGTGCTTCTCTATCTCTTCCCAGTGTTTCTCTCTCCCCCCAGTGTTTCTCTCTCTCTCTCCCCCCAATGTATCCCAATCTCTAGTCCCCCCAGTGTTTTTCTCTCTTCCCCCAGTTTTTCTCTCTCTCCCCGCAATGTTTCTCTTTCTCCCACCAGTGTTTCCCTCTCTCCTCCACGCAGTGTTTCTCTCTTTCTCGCCCCCCAGTGCTTCTCTCTCTCCCCCCCCACCAGTGTTTCTCTCTCCCCCCCAGTGTATCTGTCTCTCCCCCATTGTTTCTCTCTCCCCCCCAGTGCCTCTCTGTCTCTTCCCAGTGTTTCTCTCTCTCCCCCAGTGTTTCTCTCTCTCCCCCCAATGTATCCCAATCTCTACTCCCCCCAGTGTTTTTCTCTCTTCCCCCAGTGTTTCTCTCTCTCCTCCCCGCAGTGTTTCTCTCTTTCTCGCCCCCCAGTGTGTCTCTCTCTCCCCCCCCCCAGTGTTTCTCTCTCTCTCTCTCACCCCAGTGTTTCTCTCTCTCTCCACCCACTGTTTCTCTCTCTCCCCCCAGTATTTCTCTCTCTCTCCCCGGTGTTTCTCTCTCTCTGCCCAGTGTTTCTCTCTCTCCACAATGTTTCTCTGTCACCCCCAGTGTTTCTCTCTCTCTCCGCCCACAATTGTATCTCTATCTCCCACCATTGTTTCTCTCTCTCTCGCCCCACTGTTTCTCTCTCTCCCCCCAGTGTTTCTCTCTCTCTCCCCCCAGTGTTTCTCTCTCCCCCCAGTACTTCTCTCTCTCCCACAGTGTTTCCCTCTCTCCTCCCCCCAGTTATTCTCTCTCTCTCTCCCCCCAGTGTTTCTCTCTCTCTCCGACACCATGTGTTTCTCTCTCTCTCTCTCTCCCCCAGTGTTTCTTTCTCTCTCCTCCCCACACTGTTTCTCTCTCTCTCCCCCCAGTGTTTCTCTCCCTCCCACCCAGTGTTTCTCTCTCTCTTTCTCCCGCCAGTGTTTCTCAATCTCCCCCCACTATTTCTCTCTCTCTCCCCGGTGTCTCTCTCTCTCTCTCCAGTGTTTCTCCCTATCCCCAATGTTTCTCTCTCACCCCCACTGTTTCTCTCTCTCCCCGCAGTGTTTCTCTATCTCGCTCCCTCCAGTCTTTCTCTCTCTCCCAGTGTTTCTCTCTCTCTCTCTCCCCAGCGTTTCTCGCTCACCCCCAGTGTTTCTCTCTCCCCCCCCAGTCTTCCTCTCTCCTCCCCCCACTGTTTCTCTCTCTCAACCCCAGTGTTTCTCTCTCTCTCTATCCCCCCAGTGTTTCTCTCTCTCTCCCCCCAGTGTTTCTCTCTCTCTCTCCCCAGTGTTTCTCTCTCTCTCCCCCCAGTTTATCCCAATCTCTCCTCCCCCCAGTGTTTCTCTCTCACCCCCAGTGTTTCTGTCTCTCTCCCCAGTGTTTCTCTCTCCCCCCCAGTGTTTCTCTCTCTCTCTTCCCGCAGTGTATCCCAATCTCTCTTATCCCCAGTGTTTCTCTCACTCCCCCCAATGTTTCTCTCTCCCCCCAGTGCTTCTCTCTCTCCCCCCCCACCAGTGTTTCTCTCTCACCCCCAGTGTATCTGTCTCTCCCCCATTGTTTCTCTCTCCCCCCAGTGCCTCTCTGTCTCTTCCCAGTGTTTCTCTCTCTCCCCCAGTGTTTCTCTCTCTCCCCCCAATGTATCCCAATCTCTACTCCCCCCAGTGTTTTTCTCTCTTCCCCCAGTGTTTCTCTCTCTCCTCCCCGCAGTGTTTCTCTCTTTCTCGCCCCCCAGTGTGTCTCTCTCTCCCCCCCCCCCAGTGTTTCTCTCTCTCTCTCTCACCCCAGTGTTTCTCTCTCTCTCCACCCACTGTTTCTCTCTCTCCCCCCAGTATTTCTCTCTCTCTCCCCGGTGTTTCTCTCTCTCTGCCCAGTGTTTCTCTCTCTCCACAATGTTTCTCTGTCACCCCCAGTGTTTCTCTCTCTCTCCGCCCACAATTGTATCTCTATCTCCCACCATTGTTTCTCTCTCTCTCGCCCCACTGTTTCTCTCTCTCCCCCCAGTGTTTCTCTCTCTCTCCCCCCAGTGTTTCTCTCTCCCCCCAGTACTTCTCTCTCTCCCACAGTGTTTCCCTCTCTCCTCCCCCCAGTTATTCTCTCTCTCTCTCCCCCCAGTGTTTCTCTCTCTCTCCGACACCATGTGTTTCTCTCTCTCTCTCTCTCCCCCCAGTGTTTCTCTCCCTCCCACCCAGTGTTTCTCTCTCTCTTTCTCCCGCCAGTGTTTCTCAATCTCCCCCCACTATTTCTCTCTCTCTCCCCGGTGTCTCTCTCTCTCTCTCCAGTGTTTCTCCCTATCCCCAATGTTTCTCTCTCACCCCCACTGTTTCTCTCTCTCCCCGCAGTGTTTCTCTATCTCGCTCCCTCCAGTCTTTCTCTCTCTCCCCAGTGTTTCTCTCTCTCTCTCTCCCCAGCGTTTCTCGCTCACCCCCAGTGTTTCTCTCTCCCCCCCCAGTCTTCCTCTCTCCTCCCCCCACTGTTTCTCTCTCTCAACCCCAGTGTTTCTCTCTCTCTCTATCCCCCCAGTGTTTCTCTCTCTCTCCCCCCAGTGTTTCTCTCTCTCTCTCCCCAGTGTTTCTCTCTCTCTCCCCCCAGTTTATCCCAATCTCTCCTCCCCCCAGTGTTTCTCTCTCACCCCCAGTGTTTCTGTCTCTCTCCCCAGTGTTTCTCTCTCCCCCCCAGTGTTTCTCTCTCTCTCTTCCCGCAGTGTATCCCAATCTCTCTTATCCCCAGTGTTTCTCTCACTCCCCCCAATGTTTCTCTCTCCCCCCAGTGCTTCTCTCTCTCTCCACAGTGTTTCTATCTCTCCCCCAGTGTTTCTCTCTCTCTCCCCGCAATGTATCTCAATCTCTACTCCCCCCAGTTTTTCTCTCTCTTCCCCCAGTGTTTCTCTCTCTCCCCCCAATGTTACTCTCTCTCCCCCCAGTGCTTCAATCTCTCTCCCCGGTGTTTATCTCTCTCTCCCCAGTGTTTCTCTCTCTCTCTCTCCCCCAGTGTTTCTCTCTCTCTCCCCAGTGTTTCTCTCTCTCCCCACATTGTTTCTCTCTCTCTCTCCCCAATGTTTCTCTCTCCCTCTCCTCCCAGTGTTTCTCTCTCTTTCTCTCCCCAGCGATGCTCTCGCTCTCCTTCCCCAGTCTTTCTCTCTCTCTCTCTCTCTCCCCCCAGTCTTTCTCTCTCTCTCCCCCAGTGTTTCTCTCTCCCTCCCCCCCCAGTGTTTCTCTCTCTCTCCGCCCCAGTGTATCTCTCCATCTCCCCCGCAGTGTTTCTCTCTCTCCTCGCACCTGTGTTTCTCTCTCTCTCTCTCTCTCCCCCCAGTGATTCTCTCTCTCTCCCCCCAGTGTTTCTCACTCTCTCTCCCCCAGTGTTTCTCTCTCTCTCCCCCCAGTGTATCTCAATCTCTCCTCCCCCCAGTGTTTCTCTCTCACCCCCCAGTGTTTCTCTCTCTCTCTCCACCTGGTGTTTCCCTCTCTCCTCCCCCCAGTTTTTTTCTCTCTCTCTCTCCCCCAAGTGTTTCTCTCTGTCTCCCACACCATGTGTTTCTCACTCTCTCTCCCCCAGTGTTTCTTTCTCTCTCCTCCCCCCAATTTTCTCTCCCCCCCGCAGTGCTTCTCTCTCTCTCCCAAGTGTTTCTCTCTCTCCCCCAGTGTTTCTCTCTCTCTCCCCGCAATGTATCCCAATCTCTACTCCACCCAGTGTTTCTCTCTCTTCCCCCAGTGTTTCTCTCTCTCCCCCCAATGCTTCTCTCTCACCCCCCAGACTTTCTCTCTCTCTCCCCTCAGTGTTTCTCTCTCTCTCGCTCCCCCCGCAGTGTTTCTCTCTCTCTCTCTCTCCCCCCAGTGTGTCTCTCTCTCCCCCCAGTATTTCTCTCTCTCTCACCGGTGTTTCTCTCTCTCTCTCCCCAGTGTTTCTCTCTCTCCCCAATGTTTCTCTCCCCCCACAGTCTTTCTCTCTCCTCCCCACACTGTTTCTCTCTCTCACCCCCAGTGTTTCTCTCTCTCTCTATCCCCCCAGTGTTTCTCTCTCTCCCCCCGCAGTGTTTCTCTCTCTCTCTCTCACCCCAGTTTTTCTCTCTCTCTCCCGCCAGTGTTTCTCTCTCTCCCCCCACTATTTCTCTACCTCTCCCCGGTGTCTCTCTCTCTCTCCAGTGTTTCTCTCTCTCCCCAATGTTTCTCTCTCCCCCCAGTGTTTCTCTCTCTCTCCCCCCAGTGTTTCTCTCTCTCTCTCTCCCCCCTCAGTGTTTCTCTCTCTCTCTCCCTCACCCCAGTGTTTATCTCTCTCTCTCTCCCGCCAGTGTTTCTCTCTCTCCCCCCACTATTTCTCTACCTCTCCCCGGTGTCTCTCTCTCTCACCCCCAGTGTTTCTGTCTCTCCCCCCAATGTTTCTCTCTCCCCCCAGTGCTTCTCTATCTCTTCCCAGTGTTTCTCTCTCTCCCCCAGTGCTTCTCTATCTCTTCCCAGTGTTTCTCTCTCCCCCAAATGTTTCTCTCTCCCCCCAGTGCTTCTCTATCTCTCCCCAGTGTTTCTCTCTCTCCCCCAGTGTTTCTCTCTCTTTCTCCCCCGAATGTATCCCAATCTCTACTCCCCCCAGTGTTTTTCTCTCTTCCCCCAGAGTTTCTCTCTCCCCTGCAATGTTTCTCTCTCTCCCCCCAGTGTTTCCCTCTCTCCTCCCCGCAGTGTTTCTCTCTCTCTCTCTCACCCCAGTGTTTCTCTCTCTCTCCACCCAGTGTTTCTCTCTCTCCCCCCAGTATTTCTCTCTCTCTCCCCGGTATTTCTCTCTCTCTGCCCAGTGTTGCTCTCTCGCCCCAATGTTTCTCTGTCACCCCCAGGGTTTCTCGCTCTCTCCGCCCCCCATTGTATCAGGAGGGCAAAAAGGGGATATGAGATTGCTTTGGCAGATCAGGCAAAGGTGAATCCAAAGAGCTTCTACAAATACATAAAGGGCAAAAGGGTAACTAGGGAGAGAGTAGGGCCTCTTAAGGATCAACAAGGTCATCTATGTGCGGAACCACAAGAGATGGGTGAGATCCTGAATGAATATTTCACATCGGTATTTACGGTTGAGAAAGGCATGGATGTTAGGGAACTTGGGGAAATAAATAGTGATGTCTTGAGGAGTGTACATATTACAGAGAGGGAGGTGCTGGAAGTCTTAACGCGCATCAAGGTCGATAAATCTCCGGGACCTGATGAAATGTATCCCAGGACGTTATGGGAGGTTAGGGAGGAAATTGCGGGTCCCCTAGCAGAGATATTTGAATCATCCACCGCTGCAGGTGAGGTGCCTGAAGATTGGAGGGTAGCAAATGTTGTGCCTTTGTTTAAGAAGGGCGGCAGGGAAAAGCCTGGGAACTACAGACCAGTGAGCCTGACATCTGTAGTGGGTAAGTTGTTAGAGGGTATTCTGAGGGACAGAATCTACAGGCATTTGGAGAGGCAGGGACTAATTAGGAACAGTCAGCATGGTTTTGTGAGAGGAAAATCATGTCTCACGAATTTGATTGAGTTTTTTGAAGGGGTAACCAAGAAGATAGATGAGGGCTGTGCAGTAGACGTGGTCTACATGGACTTCAGCAAAGCATTTGACAAGGTACCGCATGGTAGGTTGTTACATAAGGTTAAATCTCATGGGATCCAAGGTGAGGTAGCCAATTGGATACAAAATTGGCTTGACGACAGAAGACAGAGGGTGGTTGTCGAGGGTTGTTTTTCAAACTGGATGCCTGTGTCCAGCGGTGTGCCTCAGGGATCGGTGCTGGGTCCGCTGTTATTTGTTATTTATATTAATGATTTGGATGAGAATTTAGGAAGCATGGTTAGTAAGTTTGCAGATGACACCAAGATTGGTGGCATTGTGGACAGTGAAGAAGGTTATCTAGGATTGCAACGGGATCTTGATAAATTGGGCCAGTGGGCCGATGAATGGCAGATGGAGTTTAATTTAGATAAATGTGAGGTGATGCATTTTGGTAGATCGAATCGGGCCAGGACCTACTCCGTTAATGGTAGGGCGTTGGGGAGAGTTATAGAACAAAGAGATCTAGGAGTACAGATTCATAGCTCCTTGAAAGTGGAGTCACAGGTGGATAGGGTGGTGAAGAAGGCATTCAGCATGCTTGGTTTCATTGGTCAGAACATTGAATGCAGGAGTTGGGATGTCTTGTTGAAGTTGTACAGGGCATTGGTGAGGCCACACTTGGAGTACTGTGTACAGTTCTGGTCACCCTATTATAGAAAGGATATTATTAAACTAGAATGAGTGCAGAAAAGATTTACTAGGATGCTACCGGGACTTGATGGTTTGACTTACAGGGAGAGGTTAGACAGACTGGGACTTTATTCCCTGGAGAGTAGGAGGTTAAGGGGTGATCTTATAGAAGTCTATAAAATAATGAGGGGCATAGTCAAAATCTTTTCCCAAAGGTAGGGGAGTCTATAACGAGGGGGCACAGATTTAAGGTGAGAGGGGAGAGATACAAAAGGATCCAGAGGGGCAATTTTTTCACTCAAAGGGTGGTGAGTGTCTGGAACGAGCTGCCAGAGGCAGTAGTAGAGGCGGGTACAATTTTGTCTTTTAAAAAGCATTTGGACAGTTACATGGGTAAGATGGGTATCGAGGGATATGGGCCAAGTGCAGGCAATTGGGACTAGCTTAGTGGTATAAACTGGGCGACATGGACATGTTGGGCCGAAGGGCCTGTTTCCATGTTGTAACTTCTATGATTCTATGATTCTATGATTCATTGTTTCTCTCTCTCTCGCCCCACTGTTTCTCTCTCTCCCCCCAGTGTTTCTCTCTCTCTCCCCCCAGTGTTTCTCTCTCTCTCTCCCCCCAGTACTTCTCTCCCTCCCCCAGTGTTTCCCTCTCTCCTCCCCACAGTTATTCTCTCTCTCTCTCCCCCCAGTGTTTCTATCTCTCTCCCACACAATGTGTTTCTCTCTCTCTCTCTCCCCCAGTGTTTCTTTCTCTCTCCTCCCCCCACTGTTTCTCTCTCTCTCTCTCCCGCCAGTGTTTCTCTCTCTCCCCTCACTATTTCTCTCTCTCTCCCCAATGTTTCTCTCTCACCCCCAGTGTTTCTCTCTCTCTCCGCCCCCCAGTGTTTCTCTATTTCCCCCAGTGTTTCTCTCTCTCGCCCCACTGTTTCTCTCTCTCCCCGCAGTGTTTCTCTCTCACTCCCCCCAGTGTTACTCCATCTCGCTCCATCCAGTCTTTCTCTCTCTTCCCCCAGTGTTTCTCTCTCTCTCTCTCCCCAGTGTTTCTCGCTCACCCCCAGTGTTTCTCTCCCCCCTCTAGTCTTCCTCTCTCCTCCCCCCACTGTTTCTCTCTCTCACCCCAAGTGTTTCTCTCTCTCTCTATCCCCCCAGTGTTTCTCTCTCTCTCCCCCCACTGTTTCTCTCTCTCTCCCCCAGTGTTTCTCTCTCTCTCCCCCCAGTTTATCCCAATCTCTCCTCCCCCCAGTGTTTCTCTCTCATCCCCAGTGTTTCTGTCTCTCCGCCCAATTTTTCTCTCTCCCCCCCAGTGCTTCTCTATCTCTCCCCAGTGTTTCTCTCTCTCCCCCAGTGTTTCTCTCTCTCTCTTCCCGCAGTGTATCCCAATCTCTCCTACCCCCAGTGTTTCTCTCACTCCCCCCAATGTTTCTCTCTCCTCCCCAGTGCTTCTCTCTCTCTCCCCAGTGTTTCTCTCTCTCCCCCAGTGTTTCTCTCTTTCTCCCCGCAATGTATCTCAATCTCTACTCCCCCCAGTGTTTCTCTCTCTTCCCTCAGTGTTTTTCACTCTCCCCCCAATGTTTCTCTCTCTCCCCCCAGTGCTTCAATCTCTCTCCCCGGTGTTTATCTCTCTCACCCCAGTGTTTCTCTCTCCCTCTACCTCTCCCCAGTGTTTCTCTCTCTCTCCCCCAGTGTTTCTCTCTCTCTCCCCAGTGTTTCTCTCTCTCCCCACACTGTTTCTCTCTCTCCCCAGTGTTTCTCTCTCTCTCCCCCCAGTGTATCTCAATCTCTCCTCCCCCCAGTGTTTCTCTCTCACCCCCAGTGTTTCTCTCTCTCTCCACCTGGTGTTTCCCTGTCTCCTCCCCCCAGTTTTTTTTCTCTCTCTCTCCCCCCAGTGTTTCTCTCTGTCTCACACACCATGTGTTTCTCACTCTCTCTCCCCCAGTGTTTCTTTCTCTCTCCTCCCCCCACTGTTTCTCCCTCTCGTCCACCAGTGTTTCTCTCTCTCTCTCTCTCCCCCCAGTGATTCTCCCCCCCCCCCCACTGTTTCCCCCTCTCGCCCACCAGTGTTTCTCTCTCTCTCTCTCTCCCCCCAGTGATTCTCCCCCCCCCCCAGTGTTTCTCTCTCTCCCCCCAATGTTTCTCTCTCACCCCCCAGTCTTTCTCTCTCTCTCCCCTCAGTGTTTCTCTCTCTCTCTCTCCCCCCGCAGTGTTTCTCTCTCTCTCTCTCTCTCTCCCCCCAGTGTGTCTCTCTCTCCCCCCAGTATTTCTCTCTCTCTCACCGGTGTTTCTCTCTCTCTCTCCCCAGTGTTTCTCTCTCTCCCCAATGTTTCTCTCCCCCCACAGTCATTCTCTCTCCTCCCCCCACTGTTTCTCTCTCTCACCCCCAGTGTTTCTCTCTCTCTCTATCCCCCCAGTGTTTCTCTCTCTCCCCCCGCAGTGTTTCTCTCTCTCTCTCTCTCTCACCCCAGTGTTTCTCTCTCACCCCCCACTATTTCTCTACCTCTCCCCGGTGTCTCTCTCTCTCTCTCCAGTGTTTCTCTCTCTCCCCAATGTTTCTCTCTCACCCCCAGTGTTTCTCTCTCTCCGCCCCCCAGTGTTTCTCTCTCTCTCCCCCCAGTGTTTCTCTCTCTCTCTCTCCCCCCGCAGTGTTTCTCTCTCTCTCTCCCTCACCCCAGTGTTTCTCTCTCTCTCTCTCCCGCCAGTGTTTCTCTCTCTCACCCCACTATTTCTCTACCTCTCCCCGGTGTCTCTCTCTCTCACCCCCAGTGTTTCTGTCTCTCCCCCCAATGTTTCTCTCTCCCCCCCAGTGCTTCTCTATCTCTTCCCAGTGATTCTCTCTCTACCCAGTGTTTCCCTCTCTCTCTCCCCCGAATGTATCCCAATCTCTAATCCCCCCAGTGTTTTTCTCTCTTCCCCCAGAGTTTCTCTCTCCCCCCGCAATGTTTCTCTCTCTCCCCCCAGTGTTTCCCTCTCTCCTCCCCGCAGTGTTTCTCTCTCTCCCCCCCCCGCCCAGTATTTCTCTCTCTCTCTCTCCCCAGTGTTTCTCTCTCTCTCCACCCAGTGTTTCTCTCTCTCCCCCCAGTATTTCTCTCTCTCTCTCCGGTGTTTCTCTCTCTCTGCCCAGTGTTTCTCTCTCGCCCCAATGTTTCTCTGTCACCCCCAGTGTTTCTCGCTCTCTCCGCCCCCCATTGTATCTCTATCTCACCCCATTGTTTCTCTCTCTCTCGCCCCACTGTTTCTCTCTCTCCCCCCAGTGTTTCTCTCTCTCTCCCCCCAGTGTTTCTCTCTCTCTCTCCCCCCAGTACTTCTCACCCTCCCCCAGTGTTTCCCTCTCTCCTCCCCACAGTTATTCTCTCTCTCTCTCCCCCCAGTGTTTCTCTCTCTCTCCCACACCATGTGTTTCTCTCTCTCTCTCTCACCCCCAGTGTTTCTCTCTCTCTCTATCCCCCCAGTGTTTCTCTCTCTCTGTCTCCCGCCAGTGTTTCTCTCTCACCCCCAGTGTTTCTCTCTCTCTCCGCCCCCCAGTGTTTCTCTATTTCCCCCAGTGTTTCTCTCTCTCTCGCCCGACTGTTTCTCTCTCTCCCCGCAGTGTTTCTCTCTCACTCCCCCCAGTGTTTCTCCATCGCGCTCCCTCCAGTCTTTCTCTCTCTTCCCCCAGTGTTTCTCTCTCTCTCTCTCCCCAGTGTTTCCCGCTCACCCCCAGTGTTTCTCTCCCCCTCCAAGTCTTCCTCTCTCCTCCCCCCACTGTTTCTCTCTCTCACCCCAAGTGTTTCTCTCTCTCTCTATCCCCCCAGTGTTTCTCTCTCTCTCCCCCCAGTGTTTCTCTCTCTCTCCCCCAGTGTTTCTCTCTCTCTCCCCCCAGTTTATCCCAATCTCTCCTCCCCCCAGTGTTTCTCTCTCACCCCCAGTGTTTCTGTCTCTCCGCCCAATGTTTCTCTCTCCCCCCCCAGTGCTTCTCTATCTCTCCCCAGTGTTTCTCTCTCTCCCCCAGTGTTTCTCTCTTTCTCCCCGCAATGTATCTCAATCTCTACTCCCCCCAGTGTTTCTCTCTCTTCCCCCAGTGTTTCTCACTCTCCCCCCAATGTTTCTCTCTCTCCCCCCAGTGCTTCAATCTCTCTCCCCGGTGTTTATCTCTCTCACCCCAGTGTTTCTCTCTCCCTCTCTCTCTCCCCAGTGTTTCTCTCTCTCTCCCCCAGTGTTTCTCTCTCTCTCCCCAGTGTTTCTCTCTCGCCCCACACTGTTTCTCTCTCTCCCCAGTGTTTCTCTCTCTCTCCCCCAGTGTTTCTCTCTCTCTCCCCAATGTTGCTCTCTCTCTCTCCTCCCAGTGTTTCTCTCTCTCTCCCCAGCGTTGCTCTCTCTCTCCCTCCCCAGTCTTTCTCTCTCTCTCTCTCTTCCCCCAGTCTTTCTCTCTCCCTCCCAAAGTGTTTCTCTCTCCCTCCCCCCTCCAGTGTATCTATCTCTCTCCGCCCCAGTGTATCTCTCTATCTCCCCCGCAGTGTTTCTCTCTCTCCTCCCACTGTGTTTCTCTCTCTCTCTCTCTCCCCCCAGTGATTCTCTCTCTCTCCCCCCAGTGTTTCTCACTCTCTCTCCCCCAGTGTTTCTCTCTCTCTCCCCCCAGTGTATCTCAATCTCTCCTCCCCCCAGTGTTTCTCTCTCACCCCCAGTGTTTCTCTCTCTCTCCACCTGGTGTTTCCCTGTTTCCTCCCCCCAGTTTTTTTTCTCTCTCTCTCCCCCCAGTGTTTCTCTCTGTCTCCCACACCATGTGTTTCTCACTCTCTCTCCCCCAGTGTTTCTTTCTCTCTCCTCCCCCCACTGTTTCTCCCTCTCGCCCACCAGTGTTTCTCTCTCTCTCTCTCTCCCCCCAGTGATTCTCCCTCTCCCCCCCAGTGTTTCTCTCTCTTCCCCCAGTGTTTCTCTCTCTCCCCCCAATGTTTCTCTCTCACCCCCCAGTCTTTCTCTCTCTCTCCCCTCAGTGTTTCTCTCTCTCTCTCTCCCCCCGCAGTGTTTCTCTCTCTCTCTCTCTCCCCTCAGTGTGTCTCTCTCTCCCCCCAGTATTTCTCTCTCTCTCACCGGTGTTTCTCTCTCTCTCTCCCCAGTGTTTCTCTCTCTCCCCAATGTTTCTCTCCCCCCACAGTCATTCTCTCTCC
This sequence comes from Heptranchias perlo, assembly GCF_035084215.1. Lineage (NCBI taxonomy): Eukaryota > Metazoa > Chordata > Chondrichthyes > Hexanchiformes > Hexanchidae > Heptranchias > Heptranchias perlo. The sequence goes on along the minus strand of NW_027139894.1, from coordinate 7,060 downwards.
TCCCCCACTGTTTCTCTCTCTCACCCCCAGTGTTTCTCTCTCTCTCTATCCCCCCAGTGTTTCTCTCTCTCCCCCCGCAGTGGTTCTCTCTCTCTCTCTCTCTCACCCCAGTGTTTCTCTCTCACCCCCCACTATTTCTCTACCTCTCCCCGGTGTCTCTCTCTCTCTCTCCAGTGTTTCTCTCTCTCCCCAATGTTTCTCTCTCACCCCCAGTGTTTCTCTCTCTCTCCGCCCCCCAGTGTTTCTCTCTCTCTCCCCCCAGAGTTTCTCTCTCTCTCTCTCCCCCCGCAGTGTTTCTCTCTCTCTCTCCCTCACCCCAGTGTTTCTCTCTCTCTCTCTCCCGCCAGTGTTTCTCTCTCTCACCCCACTATTTCTCTACCTCTCCCCGGTGTCTCTCTCTCTCACCCCCAGTGTTTCTGTCTCTCCCCCCAATGTTTCTCTCTCCCCCCCAGTGCTTCTCTATCTCTTCCCAGTGATTCTCTCTCTCCCCCAATGTTTCCCTCTCTCTCTCCCCCGAATGTATCCCAATCTCTAATCCCCCCAGTGTTTTTCTCTCTTCCCCCAGAGTTTCTCTCTCCCCCCGCAATGTTTCTCTCTCTCCCCCAGTGTTTCCCTCTCTCCTCCCCGCAGTGTTTCTCTCTCTCCCCCCCCGCCCAGTGTTTCTCTCTCTCTCTCTCACCCCAGTGTTTCTCTCTCTCTCCACCCAGTGTTTCTCTCTCTCCCCCCAGTATTTCTCTCTCTCTCTCCGGTGTTTCTCTCTCTCTGCCCAGTGTTTCTCTCTCGCCCCAATGTTTCTCTGTCACCCCCAGTGTTTCTCGCTCTCTCCGCCCCCCATTGTATCTCTATCTCCCCCCATTGTTTCTCTCTCTCTCGCCCCACTGTTTCTCTCTCTCCCCCCAGTGTTTCTCTCTCTCTCCCCCCAGTGTTTCTCTCTCTCTCTCCCCCCAGTACTTCTCTCCCTCCCCCAGTGTTTCCCTCTCTCCTCCCCACAGTTATTCTCTCTCTCTCTCCCCCAGTGTTTCATCTCTCTCTCCCACACCATGTGTTTCTCTCTCTCTCTCTCACCCCCAGTGTTTCTCTCTCTCTCTATGCCCCCAGTGTTTCTCTCTCTCTCTCTCCCGCCAGTGTTTCTCTCTCTCCCCCCACTGTTTCTCTCTCTCTCCCCGGTGTCTCTCTCTCTCTCTCCAGTGTTTCTCTCTATCCCCAATGTTTCTCTCTCACCCCCAGTGTTTCTCTCTCTCTCCGCCCCCCATTGTTTCTCTATTTCCCCCATTGTTTCTCTCTCTCTCGCCCGACTGTTTCTCTCTCTCCCCGCAGTGTTTCTCTCTCACTCCCCCAGTGTTTCTCCATCGCGCTCCCTCCAGTCTTTCTCTCTCTTCCCCAGTGTTTCTCTCTCTCTCTCTCCCCAGTGTTTCTCGCTCACCCCCAGTGTTTCTCTCCCCCCCTAGTCTTCCTCTCTCCTCCCCCCACTGTTTCTCTCTCTCACCCCAAGTGTTTCTCTCTCTCTCTATCCCCCCAGTGTTTCTCTCTCTCTCCCCCCAGTGTTTCTCTCTCTCTCCCCCAGTGTTTCTCTCTCTCTCCCCCCAGTTTATCCCAATCTCTCCTCCCCCCAGTGTTTCTCTCTCACCCCCAGTGTTTCTGTCTCTCCGCCCAATGTTTCTCTCTCCCCCCCAGAGGTTCTCTATCTCTCCCCAGTGTTTCTCTCTCTCCCCCAGTGTTTCTCTCTCTCTCCCCGCAATGTATCTCAATCTCTACTCCCCCCAGTGTTTCTCTCTCTTCTCCCAGTGTTTCTCTCTCTCCCCCCAATGTTTCTCTCTCTCCCCCAGTGCTTCAATCTCCCTCCCCGGTGTTTATCTCTCTCACCCCAGTGCTTCTCTCTCCCTCTCTCTCTCCCAAGTGTTTCTCTCTCTCTCTCCGCCCCAGTGTATCTCTCTATCTCCCCCGCAGTGTTTCTCTCTCTCCTCCCACCTGTGTTTCTCTCTCTCTCTCTCTCTCTCCCGCAGTGATTCTCTCTCTCTCCCCCAGTGTTTCTCACCCTCTCTCCCCCAGTGTTTCCCTCTCTCTCCCCCCAGTGTATCTCAATCTCTCCTCCCCCCAGTGTTTCTCTCTCACCCCCAGTGTTTCTCTCTCTCTCCACACCTGGTGTTTCCCTCTCTCCTCCCCCCAGTTTTTCTCTCTCTCTCTCCCCCCAGTGTTTCTCTCTGTCTCCCACACCATGTGTTTCTCTCTCTCTCTCCCCCAGTGTTTCTCTCTCTGTCCCCCTCCCCAGTGTTTCTCTCTCTCCTCCCCCCAGTGTTTCTCTCTCTCCTCCCAGTTTTTCTCTCTCTCCCCCCAGTGTTTCTCTCTCTCTCTCCCCCCAGTGTTTCTATCTCTCATAGAGTCATAGAGTCATAGAGTTATACAGCACGGATAGAGGCCCTTCGGCCCATCGTGTCCTCGCCGGCCATCAGCCCTGTCTCCTCTAATCCCATATTCCAGCATTTGGTCTGTCGCCTTGTATGCTGTGACATTTCAAGTGCTCATCCAAATGCTTCTTGAATGTTGTGAGGGTTCCTGCCTCCACAACCCTTTCAGACTGTGAGTTCCAGACTCCAACCACCCTCTGGGTGAAATAGTTCTTTCTCAAATCCCCTCTAAACCTCCCGCCTTTTACCTTGAATCTATGTTCCCTTGTTATAGAACCCTCAACGAAGGGAAAAAGCTCCTTAGTATCTATCATATCTGTGCCCCTCATAATTTTGTACACCTCAATCATGTCCCCCTCAGCCTCCTCTGCTCCAAGGAAAACAAACCCAATCTTCCCAGTCTCTCTTCATAGCTGAAGCGCTCCAGCCCTGGTAACATCCTGGTGAATCTCCTCTGCACCCTCTCCAAAGCGATCACATCCTTACTGTAGTGCGGCGACCAGAACTCTCTCTCACCCCCCCAGTCTTTCTCTCTCTCTCCCCCCAGTCTTTCTCTCTCTCTCTCTCCGGTGTTTCTCTCTCTCTGCCCAGTGTTTCTCTCTCGCCCCAATGTTTCTCTGTCACCCCCAGTGTTTCTCGCTCTCTCCGCCCCCCATTGTATCTCTATCTCCCCCCATTGTTTCTCTCTCTCTCGCCCCACTGTTTCTCTCTCTCCCCCCAGTGTTTCTCTCTCTCTCCCCCCAGTGTTTCTCTCTCTCTCTCCCCCCAGTACTTCTCTCCCTCCCCCAGTGTTTCCCTCTCTCCTCCCCACAGTTATTCTCTCTCTCTCTCCCCCCAGTGTTTCATCTCTCTCTCCCACACCATGTGTTTCTCTCTCTCTCTCTCACCCCCAGTGTTTCTCTCTCTCTCTATGCCCCCAGTGTTTCTCTCTCTCTCTCTCCCGCCAGTGTTTCTCTCTCTCCCCCCACTGTTTCTCTCTCTCTCCCCGGTGTCTCTCTCTCTCTCTCCAGTGTTTCTCTCTATCCCCAATGTTTCTCTCTCACCCCCAGTGTTTCTCTCTCTCTCCGCCCCCCATTGTTTCTCTATTTCCCCCATTGTTTCTCTCTCTCTCGCCCGACTGTTTCTCTCTCTCCCCGCAGTGTTTCTCTCTCACTCCCCCCAGTGTTTCTCCATCGCGCTCCCTCCAGTCTTTCTCTCTCTTCCCCCAGTGTTTCTCTCTCTCTCTCTCCCCAGTGATTCTCGCTCACCCCCAGTGTTTCTCTCCCCCCTAGTCTTCCTCTCTCCTCCCCCCACTGTTTCTCTCTCTCACCCCAAGTGTTTCTCTCTCTCTCTATCCCCCCAGTGTTTCTCTCTCTCTCCCCCCAGTGTTTCTCTCTCTCTCCCCCAGTGTTTCTCTCTCTCTCCCCCCAGTTTATCCCAATCTCTCCTCCCCCCAGTGTTTCTCTCTCACCCCCAGTGTTTCTGTCTCTCCGCCCAATGTTTCTCTCTCCCCCCAGAGGTTCTCTATCTCTCCCCAGTGTTTCTCTCTCTCCCCCAGTGTTTCTCTCTCTCTCCCCGCAATGTATCTCAATCTCTACTCCCCCCAGTGTTTCTCTCTCTTCTCCCAGTGTTTCTCTCTCTCCCCCCAATGTTTCTCTCTCTCCCCCCAGTGCTTCAATCTCCCTCCCCGGTGTTTATCTCTCTCACCCCAGTGCTTCTCTCTCCCTCTCTCTCTCCCAAGTGTTTCTCTCTCTCTCTCCGCCCCAGTGTATCTCTCTATCTCCCCCCGCAGTGTTTCTCTCTCTCCTCCCACCTGTGTTTCTCTCTCTCTCTCTCTCTCTCCCCGCAGTGATTCTCTCTCTCTCCCCCCAGTGTTTCTCACCCTCTCTCCCCCAGTGTTTCCCTCTCTCTCCCCCCAGTGTATCTCAATCTCTCCTCCCCCCAGTGTTTCTCTCTCACCCCCCAGTGTTTCTCTCTCTCTACACCTGGTGTTTCCCTCTCTCCTCCCCCAGTTTTTCTCTCTCTCTCTCCCCCAGTGTTTCTCTCTGTCTCCCACACCATGTGTTTCTCTCTCTCTCTCCCCAGTGTTTCTCTCTCTGTCCCCCTCCCCAGTGTTTCTCTCTCTCCTCCCCCCAGTGTTTCTCTCTCTCCTCCCAGTTTTTCTCTCTCTCCCCCCAGTGTTTCTCTCTCTCTCTCCCCCCAGTGTTTCTATCTCTCATAGAGTCATAGAGTCATAGAGTTATACAGCACGGATAGAGGCCCTTCGGCCCATCGTGTCCTCGCCGGCCATCAGCCCTGTCTCCTCTAATCCCATATTCCAGCATTTGGTCTGTCGCCTTGTATGCTGTGACATTTCAAGTGCTCATCCAAATGCTTCTTGAATGTTGTGAGGGTTCCTGCCTCCACAACCCTTTCAGACTGTGAGTTCCAGACTCCAACCACCCTCTGGGTGAAATAGTTCTTTCTCAAATCCCCTCTAAACCTCCCGCCTTTTACCTTGAATCTATGTTCCCTTGTTATAGAACCCTCAACGAAGGGAAAAAGCTCCTTAGTATCTATCATATCTGTGCCCCTCATAATTTTGTACACCTCAATCATGTCCCCCCTCAGCCTCCTCTGCTCCAAGGAAAACAAACCCAATCTTCCCAGTCTCTCTTCATAGCTGAAGCGCTCCAGCCCTGGTAACATCCTGGTGAATCTCCTCTGCACCCTCTCCAAAGCGATCACATCCTTACTGTAGTGCGGCGACCAGAACTCTCTCTCACCCCCCCAGTCTTTCTCTCTCTCTCCCCCCAGTCTTTCTCTCTCTCTCTCCCACCAGTGTTTCTCTCTCTCCCCCAGTGTTTCATCCTCTCTCTCCCCCGAGTGCTTCTCTCTCACTCTCCCCCTCGTGTTTAAATCTTTCTCTTCCCCAATGTTTCTCGCTCTCTCTCCCCCCAGTGTTCCCTCTCTCCTCCGCCCAGTATTTCTCTCTCTCTCTCCCAGAGTTTCTCTTTCTCTCGCCAGTGTTTCTCTCTCTCTCCCCAGTTTTTCGCTCTCTCCCAGTGTTTCTCTCCCTCCCCCAGTGTTTCTCTCTCTCTCCGCCGCCCAGTGTTTCTCTATCCCCCCCAGTGTTTCTCTCTCTCCCCCCTTTGTTTCACTCTCTCTCTCTCTCCCAATTGTTTCTCTCTCTCTCCTCCCCCCAGTGTTTCTCTCTCTCTCCCCACAGTGTTTTCTCTCTCTCTCCCCCAGTGTTTCTCTCTCTCTCTCCCCAGTTTTTCACTCTCTCTCTCTGTCCCCCCAGTTTTTTTATCTCTCTCTCCTCCCCCAGTGTTTCTCTCTCTCTCTCCCCAGTGTTTCTCTCTCTGTCCCCCTCCCCAGTGTTTCACTCTCTCCTCCCCCAAGTTTTTCTCTCTCTCCCCCAGTATTTCTCTCTCTCTCCCCGGTGTTTCTCTCTCTCTCCCAGTGTTTCTCTCTCTCCCCAGTGTTTCTCTCTCACCCCCAGTGTTTCTCTCCCTCTCCGCCCCCCAGTGTTTCTCTATCTCCCCCCAATGTTTCTCTCTCTCTCCCCCCAGTGTTTCTCTCTCTCTCTCCCTAGTGTTTAAATCATTCTCTGCCCCAGTGTTTCTCTCTCTCTCTCCCCCATTCTTTCTCTCTCTCTCTCCTCCAGTGTTTGCCTCTCTCCTCCCCGCAGTGTTTCTCTCTCGCCCGCCAGTGTTTCCATCTCTCTCTCTTCCCCCAGTGTTTCTCTCTCTCTCACACACGTTGTTTCTCTCTCTCTCTCCACGCAGTGTTTCCCTCTCTCCTCCCCGCAGTGTTTCTCTCTCTCCCCCAGTCTTTCTCTCTCTCTCTCCCCCCAGTATTTATCTCTCTCTCCACGATGTTTCTCTCTCTCTCCCCAGTGTTTCTCTCTCTCCCCAGTGTTTCTCTCTCCTCCCCCCAGTATTTCTCTCTCTCTCCCCCCAGAGTTTCTCTCTCTCTCTCCCCCCGTGTTTCTCTCTCTCTCTCCACAGTGTTTCTCAATCTCTCCTCTCCCCAGTGTTTCTCTCTCTCCCCCCAGTGTTTCTCTCTCTCTCTCCACCCAGTGTTTCCATCTCTGCTCCCCCCAGTTTTTCTCTCTCTCTTTCCCCCCAGTGTTTCTCTCTCTCTCCCACACCATGTGGTTCTCTCTCTCTCTCTCCCCCAGTGTTTTTTTCTCTCTCCTCCCCACAGTGTTTCTCTCTCTCCCCCCAGTATTTCTCTCTCTCCCCCAGTGCTTCTCTCTCACTCCCCAGTGTTTCTCTCTCTCCCACAGTGTTTCTCACTCTCTCCCACCAATGTATCTCAATCTCTACTCACCCCAGTGTTTGTCTCTCTTCCCCCAGTGTTTCTCTCTCTCCCCCCAATGTTTCTCTCTCACCCCTCAGTCTTTCTCTCTCTCTCCCCTCAGTGTTTCTCTCTCTCTCTCGCCCCAGTCTTTCTCTCTCCTCCCCCCAGTGTTTCTCTCTCTCCCCCCAGTATTTCTCTCTCTCCCCCAGTGCTTCTCACTCTCTCCACAGTGTTTCTCTCTCTCCCACAGTGTTTCTCCCTCCCTCCCACCAATGTATCCAAATCTCTACTCACCCCAGTGTTTCTCTCTCTTCCCCCAGTGTTTCTCTCTCTCCCCGCAATGTTTCTCTCTCACCCCCAGTCTTTCTCTCTCTCTCCCCTCAGTGTTT
>NW_027139893.1:39632-81118 GCF_035084215.1 Heptranchias perlo | reverse complement strand
TCAATCCCACCCACCTTCTCACCGTCTCCTCCAATCCCACCCACCCACTCACCATCTCCTCCAATCACACCCACCCACTCACCATCTCCTCCAATCCCACCCACCCACCTCCACCATCTCCTCAATCCCACCCACCCTCTCACCGTCTCCTCCAATCCCACCCACCCACTCACCATCTCCTCCAATCACACCCACCCACTCACCATCTCCTCCAATCCCACCCACCCTCTCACCATCTCCTCCAATCCCACCCACCCCTCTCACCGTCTCCTCCAATCCCACCCACCCACTCACCGTCTCCTCCAATCCCACCACCCTCTCACCGTCTCCTCCAAATCCCCACCCACCTTCTCACCATCTCCTCCAATCCCACCCACCTTGCTCACCATCTCCTCCAATCCCACCCACCTTCTCACCATCTCCTCCAATCCCACCCACCCTCTCACCGTCTCCTCCAATCCCACCCACCCTCTCACCATCTCCTCCAATCCCACCCACCTTCTCACCGTCTCCTCCAATCCCACCCACCCTCTCACCGTCTCCTCCAATCCCACCCACCTCTCACCATCTCCTCCAATCCCACCCACCTTCTCACCATCTCCTCCAATCCACCCACCTTCTCACCATCTCCTCCAATCCCACCCACCTCTCACCATCTCCTCCAATCCCACCCACCCACCCTCCCATCTCCTCCAATCCCACCCACCTCTCACCATCCTCCAATCCCACCCACCCTCTCACCATCTCCTCCAATCCCACCCACCCTCTCACCATCTCCTCCAATCCCCACCCCCACCCTCTCACCATCTCCTCCAATCCCACCCACCTTCTCACCATCTCCTCCAATCCCACCCACCTCCCCTCTCACCATCTCTCCAATCCACCCACCCACTCACCATCTCCTCCAATCCCACCCACCCTCTCACCATCTCCCCAATCCCAACCCCACCCTCCACCATCCCTCCAATCCCCACCCACCTTCTCACCATCTCCTCCAATCCCACCCACCCCACTCACCATCTCCTCCAATCCCACCCACCTTCTCACCTTCTCCTCCAATCCCACCCACCCACCCTCTCACCATCTCCTCCAATCCCCACCCACCTTCTCACCATCCTCCTCCAATCCCACCCCACCCTCTCACCATCTCCTCCAATCCCACCCACCCCACCTCTCACCGTCTCCTCCAATCCCACCCACCCACTCACCATCCTCCACAACCACACCCACCCCCTCTCACCGTCTCCTCCAATCCCACCCACCAACTCACCGTCTCCTCCAATCCCACCCACCTTCTCACCATCTCACTCCAATCCCACCCACCTTCTCACCATCTCCTCCAATCCCACCCACCCCACTCACCATCTCCCTCCAATCCCACCACCCTCTCACATCTCCTCCAATCCCACCCACCCACCCTCTCACCATCTCCTCCAATCCCACCCACCTCTCACCATCTCCTCCAATCCCACCCACCCTTCTCACCATCTCCTCCAATCCCACCCACCCTCTCACCATCTCCTCCAATCCCACCCACCCTCTCACCGTCTCCTCCAATCCCACCCACCACTCTCACCGTCTCCCTCCAATCCCACCCACCCTCTCACCGTCTCCTCCAATCCCACCCACCTCTCACCATCTCCTCCAATCCCACCCACCTCTCACCATCTCCTCAATCCCACCCACCTCTCACCATCTCCTCCAATCCCACCACCCACTCACCGTCTCCTCCAATCCCACCCACCCTCTCACCATCTCCTCCAATCCCACCCACCCTTCTCACCATCTCCTCCAATCCCCACCCACCCTCTCACCGTCTCCTCCAATCCCACCCACCCTCTCACCATCTCCTCCAATCCCACCCACCTCTCACCATCTCCTCCAATCCCACCCACCCTCTCACCATCTCCTCCAATCCCACCCACCTCTCACCATCTCCTCCAATCCCACCCACCCACTCACCATCTCCTCCAATCCCACCCACCTTCTCACCATCTCCTCCAATCCCACCCACCTTCTCACCATCTCCTCCAATCCCACCCACCTTCTCACCATCTCCTCCAATCCCACCCACCCTCTCACCATCTCCTCCAATCCCACCCACCACCCTCTCACCATCTCCTCCAATCCCACCCACCTTCTCACCATCTCCTCCAATCCCACCCACCCACTCACCATCTCCTCCAATCCCACCCACCTTCTCACCATCTCCTCCAATCCCACCCACCCACCCTCATCACCATCTCCTCCAATCCCACCCACCTTCTCACCATCTCCTCCAATCCCACCCACCCCTTCTCACCATCTCCTCCAATCCCACCCACCCACCTCTCCACCTCTCCTCCAATCCCACCCACCTCTCACCATCTCCTCCAATCCACCCACCTTCTCACCATCTCCTCCAATCCCACCCACCACTCACCATCTCCTCCAATCCCACCCACCTTCTCACCATCTCCTCCAATCCCACCCACCTCTCTCACATCTCCTCCAATCCCACCCACCCACTCACCATCTCCTCCAATCCCACCCACCCTCTCACCATCTCCTCCAATCCCACCCACCTTCTCACCATCTCCTCCAATCCCACCCACCCTTCTCACCATCTCCTCCAATCCCACCCACCCTCTCACCATCTCCTCCAATCCCACCCACCTTCTCACCATCTCCTCCAATCCCACCCACCTTCTCACCATCTCCTCCAATCCCACCCACCTCTCACCATCTCCTCCAATCCCCACCCACCCTTCTCACCATCTCCTCCAATCCCACCCACCTTCTCACCATCTCCTCCAATCCCACCCACCCACTCACCATCTCCTCCAATCCCACCCACCTCTCACCATCTCCTCCAATCCCACCCACCCTCTCACCGTCTCCTCCAATCCCACCCACCCACTCACCATCTCCTCCAATCCCACCCACCTCTCACCATCTCCTCCAATCCCACCCACCCACCTCACCCATCTCCTCCAATCCCACCCACCTTCTCACCATCTCCTCCAATCCCACCCACCCTCTCACCGTCTCCTCCAATCCCACCCACCTTCTCACCATCTCCTCCAATCCCACCCACCCCTCTCACCGTCTCCTCCAATCCCACCCACCCTACTCACCATCTCCTCCAATCCCACCCACCCTCTCACCGTCTCCTCCAATCCCACCCACCCTCTCACCATCTCCTCCAATCCCACCCACCTTCTCACCATCTCCTCCAATCCCACCCACCCTCTCACCATCTCCTCCAATCCCACCCACCTTCTCACCGTCTCCTCCAATCCCACCCACCCTCTCACCATCTCCTCCAATCCCACCCACCTTCTCACCATCTCCTCCAATCCCACCCCACCCCTCTCACCATCTCCTCCAATCCCACCCACCTTCTCACCATCTCCTCCAATCCCACCCACCCTCTCACCATCTCCTCCAATCCCACCCACCCTTCTCACCATCTCCTCCAATCCCACCCACCCTTCTCACCATCTCCTCCAATCCCACCCACCTTCTCACCATCTCCTCCAATCCCACCCACCTTCTCACCGTCTCCTCCAATCCCACCCATCATCTCACCATCTCCTCCAATCCCACCCACCTTCTCACCGTCTCCTCCAATCCCACCCACCTTCTCACCGTCTCCTCCAATCCCACCCACCCTTCTCACCATCTCCTCCAATCCCACCCATCATCTCACCATCTCCTCCAATCCCACCCACCTTCTCACCATCTCCTCCAATCCCACCCACCTTCTCACCATCTCCTCCAATCCCACCCACCTTCTCACCATCTCCTCCAATCCCACCCACCTTCTCACCGTCTCCTCCAATCCCACCCACCCTCTCACCATCTCCTCCAATCCCACCCACCTTCTCACCATCTCCTCCAATCCCACCCACCTTCTCACCATCTCCTCCAATCCCACCCATCATCTCACCATCTCCTCCAATCCCACCCACCTTCTCACCGTCTCCTCCAATCCCACCCACCCTCTCACCATCTCCTCCAATCCCACCCACCTTCTCACCGTCTCCTCCAATCCCACCCACCCTCTCACCATCTCCTCCAATCCCACCCACCTTCTCACCATCTCCTCCAATCCCACCCACCATCTCACCATCTCCTCCAATCCCACCCACCTTCTCACCATCTCCTCCAATCCCACCCACCATCTCACCATCTCCTCCAATCCCACCCACCTTCTCACCATCTCCTCCAATCCCACCCACCCACTCACCATCTCCTCCAATCCCACCCACCTTCTCACCATCTCCTCCAATCCCACCCACCCTCTCACCATCTCCTCCAATCCCACCCACCTTCTCACCGTCTCCTCCAATCCCACCCACCTTCTCACCATCTCCTCCAATCCCACCCACCTTCTCACCATCTCCTCCAATCCCACCCACCCACTCACCGTCTCCTCCAATCCCACCCATCATCTCACCATCTCCTCCAATCCCACCCACCCTCTCACCATCTCCTCCAATCCCACCCACCCTCTCACCATCTCCTCCAATCCCACCCACCCACCCTCTCACCATCTCCTCCAATCCCACCCACCCTCTCACCATCTCCTCCAATCCCACCCACCCTCTCACCATCTCCTCCAATCCCACCCACCTTCTCACCATCTCCTCCAATCCCACCCACCCACTCACCATCTCCTCCAATCCCACCCACCTTCTCACCATCTCCTCCAATCCCACCCACCTTCTCACCGTCTCCTCCAATCCCACCCACCTTCTCACCATCTCCTCCAATCCCACCCACCCTCTCACCATCTCCTCCAATCCCACCCACCTTCTCACCGTCTCCTCCAATCCCACCCACCCTCTCACCGTCTCCTCCAATCCCACCCACCCTCTCACCATCTCCTCCAATCCCACCCACCTTCTCACCATCTCCTCCAATCCCACCCACCCACTCACCATCTCCTCCAATCCCACCCACCTTCTCACCATCTCCTCCAATCCCACCCACCTTCTCACCATCTCCTCCAATCCCACCCACCTTCTCACCATCTCCTCCAATCCCACCCACCTTCTCACCATCTCCTCCAATCCCACCCACCTTCTCACCATCTCCTCCAATCCCACCCACCCTTCTCACCGTCTCCTCCAATCCCACCCACCCTCTCACCATCTCCTCCAATCCCACCCACCTTCTCACCATCTCCTCCAATCCCACCCACCTTCTCACCATCTCCTCCAATCCCACCCACCATCTCACCATCTCCTCCAATCCCACCCACCTTCTCACCATCTCCTCCAATCCCACCCACCATCTCACCATCTCCTCCAATCCCACCCACCCTCTCACCGTCTCCTCCAATCCCACCCACCTTCTCACCATCTCCTCCAATCCCACCCATTATCTCACCATCTCCTCCAATCCCACCCACCCTCTCACCATCTCCTCCAATCCCACCCACCTTCTCACCATCTCCTCCAATCCCACCCACCCACCCACCATCTCCTCCAATCCCACCCACCCTCTCACCGTCTCCTCCAATCCCACCCACCTTCTCACCATCTCCTCCAATCCCACCCACCCACTCACCATCTCCTCCAATCCCACCCACCCTCTCACCATCTCCTCCAATCCCACCCACCTTCTCACCATCTCCTCCAATCCCACCCACCTTCTCACCATCTCCTCCAATCCCACCCACCCTCTCACCATCTCCTCCAATCCCACCCACCCTCTCACCATCTCCTCCAATCCCACCCACCCACTCACCATCTCCTCCAATCCCACCCACCCTCTCACCATCTCCTCCAATCCCACCCACTCACCATCTCCTCCAATCCCACCCACCCTCTCACCATCTCCTCCAATCCCACCCACCTTCTCACCGTCTCCTCCAATCCCACCCACCATCTCACCATCTCCTCCAATCCCACCCACCCACTCACCATCTCCTCCAATCCCACCCACCCTCTCACCATCTCCTCCAATCCCACCCACCATCTCACCGTCTCCTCCAATCCCACCCACCTTCTCACCATCTCCTCCAATCCCACCCACCCTCTCACCGTCTCCTCCAATCCCACCCACCCTCTCACCATCTCCTCCAATCCCACCCACCATCTCACCGTCTCCTCCAATCCCACCCACCTTCTCACCATCTCCTCCAATCCCACCCACCTTCTCACCATCTCCTCCAATCCCACCCACCTTCTCACCATCTCCTCCAATCCCACCCACCTTCTCACCATCTCCTCCAATCCCACCCACCCTCTCACCATCTCCTCCAATCCCACCCACCATCTCACCGTCTCCTCCAATCCCATCCACCTTCTCACCATCTCCTCCAATCCCACCCACCCTCTCACCATCTCCTCCAATCCCACCCACCTTCTCACCATCTCCTCCAATCCCACCGACCCACTCACCATCTCCTCCAATCCCACCCACCCTCTCACCGTCTCCTCCAATCCCACCCACCCTCTCACCATCTCCTCCAATCCCACCCACCCTCTCACCATCTCCTCCAATCCCACCCACCATCTCACCATCTCCTCCAATCCCACCCACCCACTCACCATCTCCTCCAATCCCACCCACCCTCTCACCATCTCCTCCAATCCCACCCACCCTCTCACCATCTCCTCCAATCCCACCCACCTTCTCACCATCTCCTCCAATCCCACCCACCTTCTCACCGTCTCCTCCAATCCCACCCACCCACTCACCATCTCCTCCAATCCCACCCACCTTCTCACCATCTCCTCCAATCCCACCCACCTTCTCACCATCTCCTCCAATCCCACCCACCTTCTCACCATCTCCTCCAATCCCACCCACCCACTCACCATCTCCAATCCCACCCACCCTCTCACCATCTCCTCCAATCCCACCCACCCACTCACCATCTCCTCCAATCCCACCCACCTTCTCACCATCTCCTCCAATCCCACCCACTTTCTCACCATCTCCTCCAATCCCACCCACCTTCTCACCATCTCCTCCAATCCCACCCACCTTCTCACCATCTCCTCCAATCCCACCCACCCTCTCACCGTCTCCTCCAATCCCACCCACCCACTCACCATCTCCTCCAATCCCACCCACCCACTCACCATCTCCTCCAATCCCACCCACCTTCTCACCATCTCCTCCAATCCCACCCACCATCTCACCGTCTCCTCCAATCCCACCCACCCTCTCACCATCTCCTCCAATCCCACCCACCATCTCACCGTCTCCTACCATCTCCTCCATCCCACCCACACTCTCCATCTCACCCAAACCACCCACCAACCCACCACCTCCAACCCACCAACCACCCCACCACCACTCCCACCCAACCCCCACCCACCCAACTCACACACTCCACCCAACTCCAACCACCACCCCCAACCCTCCAACCACCCACCACCCCACCCCCACCTCCACCCACCCACCATCCCCACCCCACCCCAACCCACCCCCACCCCAACACCCCACCACCCACCCACCCACCACCACCCCCAACCACCACCCACCCACCCCTCACCACCACCCCAAACCCACCCACTCCACCACCCACCACCCACCACTCACCACCCTCCAACCCACCCACCTCCACCATCCACCTCCCACCCCACCCACCTCCACCAACCCCACCCACCACCAACCCACCTCAACCACCAACCTCCCACCCCCACCCACCTCACCAACACCTCCAACCCACCCACCTCCCACTCACCACACCTCCACCCACCACCCACCAACACCATCTCCTCCAATCCCACCCACCCTCCACCACTCCCCAACCCACCCACCATCACCCCACTCCTCCCAACCACCCACCACTCACCATCTCCTCCAATCCCACCCACCTTCTCACCATCTCCTCCAATCCCACCCACCTTCTCACCATCTCCTCCAATCCCACCCACCTTCTCACCATCTCCTCCAATCCCACCCACCTTCTCACCATCTCCTCCAATCCCACCCACCTTCTCACCATCTCCTCCAATCCCACCCACCCATTATCTCACCATCTCCTCCAATCCCACCCACCTTCTCACCATCTCCTCCAATCCCACCCACCCTCTCACCGTCTCCTCCAATCCCACCCACCCTCTCACCATCTCCTCCAATCCCACCCACCATCTCACCGTCTCCTCCAATCCCACCCACCCACCTTCTCACCATCTCCTCCAATCCCACCCACCTTCTCACCATCTCCTCCAATCCCACCCACCCACCATCTCACCATCTCCTCCAATCCCACCCACCTTCTCACCATCTCCTCCAATCCCACCCACCTTCTCACCATCTCCTCCAATCCCACCCACCCTCTCACCATCTCCTCCAATCCCACCCACCTTCTCACCATCTCCTCCAATCCCACCCACCCTTCTCACCATCTCCTCCAATCCCACCCACCTTCTTACCATCTCCTCCAATCCCACCCACCTTCTCACCATCTCCTCCAATCCCACCCACCCTCTCACCATCTCCTCCAATCCCACCCACCCACTCACCATCTCCTCCAATCCCACCCACCTTCTCACCATCTCCTCCAATCCCACCCACCCTCTCACCATCTCCTCCAATCCCACCCACCTTCTCACCATCTCCTCCAATCCCACCCACCCTCTCACCATCTCCTCCAATCCCACCCACCATCTCCTCCAATCCCACCC
Source organism: Heptranchias perlo (assembly GCF_035084215.1). Taxonomy (NCBI): domain Eukaryota; kingdom Metazoa; phylum Chordata; class Chondrichthyes; order Hexanchiformes; family Hexanchidae; genus Heptranchias; species Heptranchias perlo. The sequence goes on along the minus strand of NW_027139893.1, from coordinate 72,485 downwards.
ACCCTCTCACCATCTCCTCCAATCCCACCCACCCTCTCACCATCTCCTGCAATCCCACCCACCTAGTCACCGACCCGCCGTCTCAAGATTTTTCTCACCCACACCCACCCTGTCTGGGGTTTGATTTGACCCCCAGGTCTCAGAGGGTGAAAGGTCAGTGTCTGACCCACGGCCCGACCCGGTCATGTCCCCCATCAGCTAGAGAGCGGAGACCTTCATCTCCCTCTGTCTGGGGTTGGATCTGACCCCCAGATCCCAGTACTGGTGAGGAGGCCTTCCTGTAACACCAACCTGTTTCAAGGTGGAAGATCTTCACCTGGTTGCTATGGTAACCGACAGCCATCAGCACACCATTCTCACTGACCGATACGCACAGGGCAGCGGAGGGCTCGTCCGTACTGTACTCTCCACAGGCTCGTCCCAGAGTCCCGGACCAGATCCGAACCTGGAAAACAACAGTTTGGGGGCTTCAATTTATCCCTCCCAAAACTCCCCTCCCCTTCGATCCCCCACTTCCTGTCCCTACCTGAATGGTGGTAGATTGGGAAAAGGGGAGGTGCAACGAGGCCTGGGTGTCCTTGTACACCAGTCGTTGAAAGTGAGCATTCAGGTGCAGCAAGCAGTTGGGAAGGCAAATGGTATGTTGGCCTTCATTGCAAGAGGATTTGAGTACAGGAGCAAGGGATGTCTTACTGCAGTTATACAGGGCCTTGGTGAGACCACACCTGGAGTATTGTGTGCAGTTTTGGTCTCCTTATCTGAGGAAGGATGTCCTCACCATGGAGGGAGTGCAACGAGACTGATTCCTGGGATGGCAGAACTGACGGATGAGGAGAGATTGGGTCGACTCGTCCTATATTCACTCGAGTTTAGAAGAATGAGAGGGGATCTCATCCAAACATATAAAATTCGAACAGGACGAGACAGACTAGATGCAGGGAGGATGTTCCCGATGGCTGGGGAGTCCAGAACCAGGGGTCACAGTCTCGGGATACGGGGTAGGCCATTTAGAACCGAGATGAGGAGAAATTTCTTCACTCAGAGGGTGGTGAACCTGTGGAATTCTCTACCACAGAAGGCAGTGGAGGCAAGTCATTCAAGAAGGAGGTAGATATATTTCTTAATGCCAAAGGGATCAAGGGATATGGAGAAAAAGCGGGAACAGGGCACTGAGTTAGACGATCAGCCATGATCTTTTTGAATGGCGGAGCAGGCCCGAAGGGCCAACTCTTGCTCCTATTTTCTACGTTTCTATTAAAAGGTGCTGCATCCATGTAAGTTCTTGGTACGAATGAGCGAGGCCATTTGGCCCATCTTACTTAAGCCATCCAGAAATTACCACAGTCCCCTCATTGCTGAGTCTAATGTCGGGGAGTGGAATTTTCTGCACAAGGATCGCGATGCATTGGGGGACGGTGCCAAACAACGGGCAAATGGGTTTTAACATACACAACTGCAGTGTGACAGACCTTTCGTGACCTCAGGACGTCCCAGAGCTCTTTACCACCAATAAAGTCCTTCTGAGGTTGTAGTGTAGGCAACGTGGCAGCCAATCCGCGCACAGCAAGATCCCACAAACAGCAAAGTTACTGGCGCCGGGGCAGGGGCAGGGGGATGGAGTGTCGGCCCTGGGTTATGGAGCTCGAGTCTCTGGAGCGGGGACTCGAACCCACGAACCGTCTGACTCGGAGGGGCGAGAGCGAGACCCCCCCCCCCACCGGCCCCCCAACTGAGCCTCGGTTAACAACTAAAGTGCTGGGTCCATTGACTGGAGAGGGGGCTTCGAGATACCAGACAGAGGCAGCTAAGATAACGGGAGAGGGGGAACGGCCTGGAGATCGATCGATCGATCATTGCAGTTTGGGGGGGGGGTCCAGGGGTCTTGCATCGAAACGAGTCAAGAGAGTCGGAGCAGGCTGGATCTCGGGGGGGGTTCTCCTATTCCCAGAGAGCGGGGGTTCTCTGGGATACGTTGCCGGCCGGTGCGGTCTGTGCGCTGACTCTCCGCCCGCCTTCCAGAGGGAGATGGGCCACTTCTTGGCCGGGGCAGAGATCGCATCTTCTAAACGGTAAGCGATTCACCAGTCAACATGAGTGCGGTCAATATGGTCTCCTGGGCTGGTTTCCATTGCCTCAGGGGGGTGGGGAGGAATTTGAGAGAATAGTTTTTCCCATTTTGGCCCTGCGTTCCTTTTTCTCTTTTTTCCCGCCTCTCCCGGGAGATTACATGGTGGCCGGGGGCAGGGGGAGGGGAGGGAGGAAGTGTCTGGTCCTGATGCTCCCGGCATCCTGAGTGTGGGGCAGGCTTGACCGAAAAGCTCGGGTCAAAATGCAGCCAGACAGAAGGGGATAAAGGTCGCCTCTCTCTGACCTTTCACCCTCTGGGTCACAGTTGAGAAGGTCAATCGGTTCCAATGCAACTCCAGAGATCTGAGCCCCGTAATCCAGGGCCGACGCCCCCCTCGGTGCCCCGAGGGAACGCCGCACTGTCGGAGGGTCGGTACTGAGGGAGCGCCGCACTGTCGGAGGGGCAGTACTGAGGGAGCGCCGCACTGTCGGAGGGGCGGGACCGAGGGAGCGCCGCACTGTCGGAGGGTCGGTACTGAGGGAGCGCCGCACTGTCGGAGGGGCGGTACTGAGGGAGCGCCGCACCGTCGGAGGGGCGGTACTGAGGGAGCGCCGCACTGTCGGAGGGGCGGTACTGAGGGAGCGCCGCACTGTCGGAGGGTCGGTACTGAGGGAGCGCCGCACCGTCGGAGGGTCGGTACTGAGGGAGCGCCGCACCGTCGGAGGGTCGGTACTGAGGGAGCGCCGCACCGTCGGAGGGGCGGTACTGAGGGAGCGCCGCACCGTCGGAGGGGCGGTACTGAGGGAGCGCCGCACCGTCGGAGGGGCGGTACTGAGGGAGCGCCGCACCGTCGGAGGGGCGGTACTGAGGGAGCGCCGCACCGTCGGAGGGGCGGTACTGAGGGAGCGCCGCACTGTCGGAGGGGCGGTACTGAGGGAGCGCCGCACTGTCGGAGGGTCGGTACTGAGGGAGCGCCGCACCGTCGGAGGGGCGGTACTGAGGGAGCGCCGCGCCGTCGGAGGGGCGGTACTGAGGGAGCGCCGCGCCGTCGGAGGGGCGGTACTGAGGGAGCGCCGCGCCGTCGGAGGGGCGGTACTGAGGGAGCGCCGCACTGTCGGAGGGTCGGTGCTGAGGGAGCGCCGCACTGTCGGAGGGTCAGGACTGAGGGAGCGCCGCACTGTCGGAGGGTCGGTACTGAGGGAGCGCCGCACTGTCGGAGGGGCGGTACTGAGGGAGCGCCGCACTGTCGGAGGGGCGGTACTGAGGGAGCGCCGCACTGTCGGAGGGGCGGTACTGAGGGAGCGCCGCACTGTCGGAGGGGCGGTACTGAGGGAGCGCCGCACTGTCGGAGGGGCGGTACTGAGGGAGCGCCGCACTGTCGGAGGGTCGGTACTGAGGGAGCGCCGCACTGTCGGAGGGGCGGTACTGAGGGAGCGCCGCACTGTCGGAGGGTCAGTACTGAGGGAGCGCCGCACTGTCGGAGGGTCAGTACTGAGGGAGCGCCGCACTGTCGGAGGGGCGGTACTGAGGGAGCGCAGCACTGTCGGAGGGGCGGTACTGAGGGAGCGCCGCGCCGTCGGAGGGCCGGGACTGAGGGAGCGCCGCACTGTCGGAGGTGCCGTCTTTCGGACGAGACGTTAAACCGAGGGGCCCCCCGTCTGCCCCTCTCAGGTGGGACGTAAAAGATTCCACGGCCGCTATTGGAAGAAGAGCAGGAGGGGGGAGTTCTCCCCGGTGTCCTGGGGCCGATATTTATCCCTCAAACCGACGTCACTAAAAAAAAAACAGATGAGCTGGTCATTTATCACATTGCTGATTGTGGGCTCTTGCTGTGCGCAAATTATCTGCTGCGTTTGCTACATCACAACGGTGACTGCACTTCAATCGAAGACGGACCTCATCGGCTGTGATGGACTTTGGGACGTCCTGAGGTGGTGACCAGCGCCGTTTATGAACGGAGCTGGCCGAACCTCCGTCGTTGGAAGGGGTCGAGCGACCCATCGGTGTGGTCTGCCCCCGGCTGAGTCCGGGCTCCGCTGGGTTTAATCGGCCTACCTGGTGGTCCTCTCCGGTGGTGAGCAGACGGCGGCCGCCCGCGATGAACCGCAGCGCGGTGACGGAGCCCCGGTGGGCCTGGTAAACGCCGGCCGCAGTCCCGGTGGCGGCTGACCAGAGGCGCACGTCTCCCAGCAGCGAGGCGGAGGCGAGGTAGTCTCCAGACGGGGCATAGGCCAGGGCTCGGACCGAGGACGGGTGTCCGCGCAGGACCTGGTGGGGGGGGCGAGAGAGAGAGAGAGAAGAGGGGTCAGCGACGCTGCCCGGGATCTCCCAGCGACCAAGCCCCCCGCCCCGCCCCGTCACGCTGGGGGACAGGACTCCTCCCCCACCCTCACACTGGGGAACGGGTTCCACGTGTCGCCCTCATCCCCCACCTCACCCACAAGCCCGTCCCTTCACGGGTAATCCCAGAGCTGCCGGGGCTATTCGACCACAGAAGGCCTCACAGCCCACCCGATCCGCAGGGACTTTCCGACAGGAAGAACTGCATCGCGATCTGACGGCACCCCTCCCGACCCCACCCCACCACCCCAGGAGGGGGCTGTGGCCCAATTGTAGACAGTCCCCCCACTGACCGCCCACCACCCCCACCCCCCCGCCGACTGGGATGAGCCCACTCATGACAGACCAGGGTTGGGTGGACCCTAGTTTCCCCTGCTCCGTGCGGGGGCCTCAGCAGCGAACGAGTCCGCAGGAATCCCAGAGTCTGTCTCGCTCCCCGCTCTTGGCCAGTGCAGTCCCGAGGGGAGAGCTCAAACGCAGGCCTGGTCCGACTGCTCGATTGGACGCCCAAAGTAGGGGGGAGAAGTTCCCTGTTGGGAGATCATCGGACTGGGCTGAAGGGCCGCCTTCATCCCCTCCGAAGCGATCAGATGGCTCTCGATGGCGCAAGAAGATTGAGGGGGGGGCCATCAAGGCCTGGTCCCCAGATGGAGGGCCAAGGATGGAATGTTCTGCTGACAGCTTCACATGGAGGAGTACGGAAAGATCCCGGCCTTGCATCGACTTGGGGCTTTGTGGAGAGTTACGAGCTGATGAGGAGGAACAGGAGCTTGTTGGAGGGAGATTTAGAAATGGAGGAGATGGGAGGGTGATCAGCGGGAACACTCCTGTATCTGGGGAGGCCCCTCTCACCCCTCTCACACACTCCTGTATCTGGGGAGGTCCCTCTAACCCCTCTCTCACTCTCCTGTATCTGGGGAGGTCCCTCTAACCCCCTCTCTCACTCTCCTGTATCTGGGGAGGTCCCTCTCACCCCTCTCACACACTCCTGTATCTGGGGAGGTCCCTCTAACCCCCTCTCACACACTCCTGTATCTGGGGAGGTCCCTCTAACCCCTCTCTCACTCCTGTATCTGGGGAGGTCCCTCTAACCCCCTCTCACACACTCCTGTATCTGGGGAGGTCCCTCTAACCCCTCTCTCACTCTCCTGTATCTGGGGAGGTCCCTCTAACCCCCTCTCTCACTCTCCTGTATCTGGGGAGGTCCCTCTCACCCCTCTCACACACTCCTGTATCTGGGGAGGTCCCTCTAACCCCTCTCTCACTCTCCTGTATCTGGGGAGGTCCCTCTCACCCCTCTCACACACTCCTGTATCTGGGGAGGTCCCTCTAACCCCTCTCTCTCACACTCCTGTATCTGGGGAGGTCCCTCTAACCCCCCTCTCACACACTCCTGTATCTGGGGAGGTCCCTCTAACCCCCCTCTCACACTCCTGTATCTGGGGAGGTCCCTCTAACCCCTCTCTCTCCCACACTCCTGTATCTGGGGAGGTCCCTCTAACCCCTCTCTCTCCCACACTCCTGTATCTGGGGAGGTCCCTCTAACCCCTCTCTCTCCCACACTCCTGTATCTGGGGGGGTCCCTCTAACCCCTCTCTCTCACACTCCTGTATCTGGGGAGGTCCCTCTAACCCCTCTCTCTCCCACACTCCTGTATCTGGGGAGGTCCCTCTAACCCCTCTCTCACACACTCCTGTATCTGGGGAGGTCCCTCGAACCCCCTCTCTCTCACACTCCTGTATCTGGAGAGGTCCCTCTCACCCCTCTCTCACACTCCTGTATCTGGGGAGGTCCCTCTAACCCCTCTCTCTCACACTCCTGTATCTGGGGAGGTTCCTCTAACCCCCTCTCTCACACTCCTGTATCTGGGGAGGTCCCTCTAACCCCTCTCTCTCCCACACTCCTGTATCTGGGGAGGTCCCTCTAACCCCTCTCTCACACACTCCTGTATCTGGGGAGGTTCCTCTAACCCCTCTCTCTCACACACTCCTGTATCTGGGGAGGTCCCTCTAACCCCTCTCTCACACTCCTGTATCTGGGGAGGTCCCTCTAACCCATCTCTCTCCCACACTCCTGTATCTGGGGAGGTCCCTCTAACCCCTCTCCCACATTCCTGTATCTGGAGAGGTCCCTCTAACCCCTCTCTCACACTCCTGTATCTGGGGAGGTTCCTCTAACCCCTCTCTCACACTCCTGTATCTGGGGAGGTCCCTCCAACCCCTCTCTCTCCCACACTCCTGGATCTGGGGGGGTCCCTCTAACCCCTCTCTCTCCCACACTCCTGTATCTGGGGAGGTCCCTCTAACCCCTCTCTCTCACACTCCTGTATCTGGGGAGGTCCCTCTAACCCCTCTCTCTCACACTCCTGTATCTGGGGAGGCCCCTCTAACCCCCCTCTCACACTCCTGTGTCTGGGGAGATCCCTCTAACCCCTCTCTCACACACTCCTGTATCTGGGGAGGTCCCTCAAACCCCTCTCTCACACACTCCTGTATCTGGGGAGGTTCCTCTAACCCCTCTCTCACACTCCTGTATCTGGGGAGGTCCCTCTAACCGCTCTCTCACATTCCTGCATCTGGGGAGGTCCCTCTAACCCCCTCTCTCACACTCCTGTATCTGGGGAGGTCCCTCTAACCCCCCTCTCACACTCCTGTATCTGGGGAGGTTCCTCTAACCCCTCTCTCACACACTCCTGTATCTGGGGAGGTCCCTCTAACCCCTCTCTCACACTCCAGTATCTGGGGAGGTCCCTCTAACCCCTCTCTCACTCTCCTGTCTCTGGGGAGGTCCCTCTAACCGCTCTCTCACATTCCTGTATCTGGGGAGGTCCCTCTAACCCCTCTCTCTCACACTCCTGTATCTGGGGAGGTCCCTCTAACCCCCCTCTCACTCTCCTGTATCTGGGGAGGTCCCTCTAACCCCCCTCTCACTCTCCTGTATCTGGGGAGGTCCCTCTAACCCCCCTCTCACTCTCCTGTATCTGGGGAGGTCCCTCTAACCCCTCTCCCCCACTCTCCTGTATCTGGGGAGGTCCCTCCAACCCCCTCTCCTGTATCTGGGGAGGTCCCTCTAACCCCTCTCTCTCACACTCCTGTATCTGGGGAGGTCCCTCTAACCCCTCTCTCACACTCCAGTATCTGGGGAGGTCCCTCTAACCCCTCTCTCACACTCCTGTATCTGGGGAGGTCCCTCGAACCGCTCTCTCTCACACTCCTGTATCTGGGGAGGTCCCTCTATTCCCCCTCTCTCTCACACTCCTGTATCTGGGGAGGTCCCTCGAACCGCTCTCTCTCACACTCCTGTATCTGGGGAGGTCCCTCTAACCCCTCTCTCACACTCCTGTATCTGGGGAGGTCCCTCGAACCGCTCTCTCTCACACTCCTGTATCTGGGGAGGTCCCTCTAACCCCTCTCTCACACTCCTGTATCTGGGGAGGTCCCTCTAACCCCTCTCTCACACTCCTGTATCTGGGGAGGTCCCTCTAACCCCTCTCTCTCACTCTCCTGTATCTGGGGAGGTCCCTCTAACCCCTCTCTCACACTCCTGTATCTGGGGAGGTCCCTCTAACTCCTCTCTCACACTCCTGTATCTGGGGAGGTCCCTCTAACCCCTCTCTCTCACACTCCTGTATCTGGGGAGGTCCCTCTAACCCCTCTCTCACACTCCTGTATCTGGGGAGGTCCCTCTAACCCCTCTCTCACACTCCTGTATCTGGGGAGGTCCCTCTAACCCCTCTCTCTCCCACACTCCTGTATCTGGGGAGATCCCTCTAACCCCTCTCTCTCACACTCCTGTATCTGGGGAGGTCCCTCTAACCCCTCTCTCACACTCCTGTATCTGGGGAGGTCCCTCTAACCCCTCTCTCTCACACTCCTGTATCTGGGAGGTCCCTCTAACCCCTCTCTCACACTCCTGTATCTGGGGGGGTCCCTCTAACCCCTCTCTCACACTCCTGTATCTGGGGAGGTCCCTCTAACCCCTCTCTCCCACACTCCTGTATCTGGGGAGGTCCCTCTAACCCCTCTCTCCCACACTCCTGTATCTGGGGAGGTTCCTCTAACCCCTCTCTCACACACTCGTGTATCTGGGGAGGTTCCTCTAACACCTCTCTCACACTCCTGTATCTGGGGAGGTCCCTCTAACCCCTCTCTCACACTCCTGTATCTGGGGAGGTCCCTCTAACCCCTCTCTCACACTCCTGTATCTGGAGAGGTCCCTCTAACCCCTCTCTCACACTCCTGTATCTGGGGAGGTCCCTCTCACCCCTCTCTCTCACTCCTGTATCTGGGGAGGTCCCTCTAACCCCTCTCTCTCACACTCCTGTATCTGGGGAGGTCCCTCTAACCCCCCTCTCACTCTCCTGTATCTGGGGAGGTCCCTCTAACCCCTCTCCCCCACTCTCCTGTATCTGGGGAGGTCCCTCCAACCCCCTCTCCTGTATCTGGGGAGGTCCCTCTAACCCCTCTCTCTCACACTCCTGTATCTGGGGAGGTCCCTCTAACCCCTCTCTCACACTCCAGTATCTGGGGAGGTCGCTCTAACCTCTCTCCCACACTCCTGTATCTGGGGAGGTCCCTCTAACCCCTCTCTCTCTCACACTCCTGTATCTGGGGAGGTCCCTCTAACCCCTCTCTCTCACACTCCAGTATCTGGGGAGGCCCCTCTAACCCCTCTCTCACACTCCAGTATCTGGGGAGGTCCCTCTAATCTCTCTCTCTCACACTCCTGTATCTGGGGAGGTCCCTCTAACCCCCCTCTCTGGAAGTGAATCCTCTGGGATTTAAGGTCGGGAGGCAACTAACCAGGAGGAGACATGCAGCAGAGGGCAAATTGTTGGAAGGACGTCAAGGGACTTAGAGATGGTGCAGAGGAGATTTACTAGAATGGTCCCAGGGATGAGGGACTTCAGTTATGTGGAGAGACTGGAGAAGCTGGGGTTGTTCTCCTTAGAGCAGAGAAGGTTAAGGGGAGATTTGATGGAGGCGCTCAAAATTATGAGGGGGTTTTGAGAGACCAAATAGGGAGAAACTTCTTCCTCTGAGTCGGTAACCAGAGGACACAGGTTTAAAATAATTGGCAGAAGAACGAGGGGGGAAATGAGGAGAAATTTTTTCCCACACAGAGTGATGTTAAGATCTGGAAGGCACTCCCTGAGGGAGTGGTGGGAGCAGATCCCAGAGCAACTTTCAAAAGGGAGTTGGACGTGTACATCAAGGGGGCTCATCTGGAGGGGAAAAAGCCGGGGAGTGGGACTAAATTGGACCGCCCCCTTTCCAAGAGCCGGCACAGGCACGACGGGCCGAACGGCCTCCTCCTGTGCTGTACGATTCGACGATCCTGTGCGGTACTCACAGACACGGTGCTCGCCGTCACCCAGTTCCAGATCCTGACCGTCGAGTCCCAGCTTCCGGTGGCGATGAGGTGTCCCGCGGGGTGAAAGGTCACGCAGTTGAGGGGGTGGGGGCTGGCCAGCGCTACGTTGAGCTTTCCTGTGGTCACCCGCCAGACCTAAAACGGAAAAATCGGCCGAGAGATGTCAGTGACGGGGACGCTAAGGGCATCTCGTGTATTCAGCCCGACGCTGACCTTTCACCCTCTGGGGGACCTGGGGTCAAATCCAGTCCCAGACAGAGCGGGGGGTGAAGATCGCCTCTCTCTCTGATTGGGGGAGGGTCATCAGTGGGTCAGACACCGACCTTTCACCCTCTGGGGGACCTGGGGTCAAATCCAGTCCCAGACGGAGGGGGGGGGATGAAGATCGCCCCTCTCTCTCTCTGATTGGGGGAGGGTCATCAATGGGTCAGACACCGACCTTTCACCGTCTGGGGCACCTGGGGTCAAATCCAGCCCGGAGAGACATGATTAAACCCTTCAGGCTCCGCTGAGACCCCGTCGCAAACCGGTCCCTAATCTGTCGGCAGTTGTCACGGAGACGGTAAGCAAGAGGCCGGATGAAGTCGGGAGGGAGGAGGCTCGCGTGGAGCATCAGCACCGGCATGGACCTGTTGGGCGGAATGGCCTCTTATCGCACGGTACTTTCAGTGTAAGCAAAGTAGCTGGGAATCCAGGCTGCTCCTGACACCAGACTGCCCTTGCTGAAGCATCTCCGGCCAGCGAGTGCGCAGGACCCACCTTCACCGTGCGATCCCAGGACGACGTGGCCAGATGCTTCCCGTCAGGACTGAGCGCACATCCCGTTATCCGATCTCCGTGACCGTCGATCAGCAGCAACCTGTGGAGACGGAGAGACTGGGTGTCGGAGCCTGAGGGTACACTGAGAGCTTTACTCTGTATCGAACCCCCGCTGTACCTGCCCCTGGGAGTGTTTGATGGGACAGTGTAGAGGGAGCTTTACTCTGTATCTAACCCGTGCTGTACCTGCCCCTGGGAGTGTTTGATGGGACGGTGTAGAGGGAGCTTTACTCTGTATCTAACCCTGTACCTGCCCTGGGAGTGTTTGACGGGACAGTGTAGAGGGAGCTTTACTCTGTATCTAACCCTGTACCTGCCCCGGGAGTGTTTGACGGGACAGTGTAGAGGGAGCTTTACTCTGTATCTAACCCTGTACCTGCCCTGGGAGTGTTTGATGGGACAGTGTAGAGGGAGCTTTACTCTGTATCTAACCCTGTACCTGCCCTGGGAGTGTTTGATGGGACAGTGTAGAGGGAGCTTTACTCTGTATCTAACCCTGTACCTGCCCTGGGAGTGTTTGATGGGACAGTGTAGAGGGAGCTTTACTCTGTCTCTAACCCTGTACCTGCCCCGGGAGTGTTTGATGAGACAGTGTAGAGGGAGCTTTACTCTGTATCTAACCCTGTACCTGCCCCTGAGAGTGTTTGATGGGACAGTGTCGAGGGAGCTTTACTCTGCATCTAACCCTGTACCTGCCCTGGCAGTGTTTGACGGGACAGTGTAGCGGGAGCTTTACTCTGTATCTAACCCTGTACCTGCCCTGGGAGTGTTTGATGGGACAGTATAGAGGGAGCTTTACTCTGTATCTAACCCTGTACCTGCCCTGGGAGTGTTTGATGGGACAGTGTAGAGGGAGCTTTACTCTGTATCTAACCCTGTACCTGCCCTGGGAGTGTTTGATGGGACAGTGTAGAGGGAGCTTTACTCTGTATCTAACCCTGTACCTGCCCTGGGAGTGTTTGATGGGACAGTGTAGAGGGAGCTTTACTCTGTCTCTAACCCTGTACCTGCCCTGGGAGTGTTTGATGGGACAGTGTAGAGGGAGCTTTACTCTGCATCTAACCCTGTACCTGCCCTGGGAGTGTTTGATGGGACAGTGTAGAGGGAGCTTTACTCTGTATCTAACCCTGTACCTGCCCTGGGAGTGTTTGACGGGACAGTGGAGAGGGAGCTTTACTCTGTATCTAACCCTGTACCTGCCCTGGGAGTGTTTGACGGGACAGTGGAGAGGGAGCTTTACTCTGTATCTAACCCTGTACCTGCCCTGGGAGTGTTTGATGGGACAGTGTGGAGGGAGCTTTACTCTGTATCTAACCCTGTACCTGCCCTGGGAGTGTTTGATGGGACAGTGTAGAGGGAGCTTTACTCTGTATCTAACCCTGTCCCTGCCCTGGGAGTGTTTGATGGGACAGTGTAGAGGGAGCTTTACTCTGTATCTAACTCTGTACCTGCCCTGGGAGTGTTTGATGGGACGGTGTAGAGGGAGCTTTACTCTGTATCTAACTCTGTACCTGCCCTGGGAGTGTTTGATGGGACGGTGTAGAGGGAGCTTTACTCTGTATCTAACCCTGTACCTGACCCAGGGAGTGTTTGATGGGACAGTGTAGAGGGAGCTTTACTCTGTATCTAACCCTGTACCTGCCCTGGGAGTGTTTGATGGGGACAGTGTAGAGGGAGCTTTACTCTGTATCTAACCCTGTACCTGCCCTGGGAGTGTTTGACGGGACAGTGTAGAGGGAGCTTTACTCTGTATCTAACCCTGTACCCACCCTGGGAGTGTTTGACGGGACAGTGTAGAGGGAGCTTTACTCTGTATCTAACCCTGTACCTGCCCTGGGAGTGTTTGACGGGACAGTGTAGAGGGAGCTTTACTCTGTATCTAACCCTGTACCTGCCCCTGGGAGTGTTTGATGGGACAGTGTAGAGGGAGCTTTACTCTGTATCTAACCCTGTACCTGCCCTGGGAGTGTTTGACGGGAAGGATGGTGATGCAGGGGCAAGACTCATAGTGGGACCGGACGAGGGAGCAGAGAGTTTTGGACGAGCTCAGGATGACGTCGAGGAACCCGGGTGAGGGGAGTATCTGACATGATTGATGTGCGGATGAGGGCGTCAGTGGTTAAAGGCGACGACCACAGCGATGGAGGTGCAGCTGAAGTGAGATTTGCATTTATATAGCGCCTTTGACATAGGAAAACGTCCCCAAGGCACTTCACAGGAGCGGAAATCAGACAAACATTGACACCAAGTCCGAGGAGGTATTAGGACAGGCGACCAAAAGCTCGGTCAAGGAGGTAGGTTTTAAGGAGCGTCTTAAAGGAGGAGAGAGAGGCGGAGAGGTTTAGGGAGGGAATTCCAGAGCTCGGGGCCCAGGCAGCTGAAGGCACGGCCGCCAATGGTGGAGCGATTAAAATCGGGGATGGGCGAGAGGCCAGAATTGGAGGAGCGCAGAGATCTGGGAGGGTTGGAGGAGGTTACAGAGATAGGGAGGGGGGCGCGAGGGCCGTGGAGGGATTTGAACACGAGGATGAGAATTTTAAATTCGAGGCGTTCCCGGACCGCGAGCCGATGTAGGTCCAGCGAGCACAGGGGGGGTGATGGGTGAACGGGACTCGGTGCGAGTTAGGATACGGGGGGGGCAGCAGAGTTTTGGATGAGCTGGAGTTTACGGAGGGTGGGAGACGGGAGGCCGGCCAGGAGAGCGTTGGGACAGTCCAGTCTGGAGGTAACAAAGGCACGGATTGAGGGTTTCAGCAGCGGATGAGCTGAGGCAGGGGGGCGGAGACGGGCGATGTCACGGAGGTGGAGGTTGGCGGTCTCGGTGATGGAGCGGAGATGGGGTCAGAAGCTCATCTCAGGGTCAAACGGGACGTGGTGGTTTTAAGGAGCGTATTAAAAGGAGGAGAGAGAGGCGGAGAGGTTTGGGGAGGGAATTCCAGAGCTTCGGGCCTAGGCGGCTGAAGGCACGGCCGCCAATGGCGGGGGCAAAGGGAGTGGGGGATGGAGATAAGTCAGAGGAACGGAGAGTTTGGGGTGAAGGGGGATGGTTGTAGCATTGGAGGACGTTAGAGAGATTGGGTGATAATCTCGTAACCGTGAGGACCAGCATGTTGACATCGAAACAGGAGGAGGCCATTCAGCCCCTCCAGCCTGTTCCGCCATTCAATCAGATCATGGCTGATTTGTATCTTAACTCCATCTACCCGCCTTGGTTCCGTAACCCTCAATACCCTCGCCTGACAAAAATCGATCAATCTCAGTATTGAAATTTCCAATTGACCCCCGGCCTCAACAGCTTTTTTGGGGGGGGGGGAGATAGTTCCAGATTCCCACTCCCCTTTGTGTGAAGAAGTGATTCCTGACTTCACCCCTGAACGGCCTGGCTCTAAGTTTAAGGTTCTGCCCCCCTTGTTCTGGACTCCCCCCACCAGAGGAAATAGTTTCTCTCCATCAACTCCTTTGATCGTCTCAAACACCTCAATTAGATCATCCATTAATCTTCAAGGGTCTACAAGCCTCGTCCACGCAACCCGTCCTCGTAATTTAACCCCCTCAGTCCCGGTGTCGTTCTGGTGACTCTGCGCTGTCCTCCGAGCCCCGCCCCCCGGTCCAAGGGCGAATACGTCCCCCCCACTCCTGAGGGGCGGTGGCCAGAACCGAACGCAGTGCTTCCAGGAGGGGCCTGACCATTTGGACGATCTCCTTCCCCTCAACCATCTGGAGTTACCGGGGGAACGGGGAGGTCCCAGATGGCGGCCGTTCTCTGCCCCCCACCCCCTCGTCCTCCCCGCACCTGCAGCCGTCCTCCAGGCCCCAGGCCTCTATCTTCCCGTTGAAGGCCGCGGCGATGATCGTGTCTTCGCCAAGGAAGGCGCAGTCCGAGATCCCGTCGCCGCTGCTCACCAGCGACCTCACTTCCTGTCGGGGGGGGAGGGGGGAAACAGAGGGAAAGCTCCGTTAAAAAGAAACGCACACAGGCCAGGGTCTGCCCCTCCCTCCCCTCCCCTCCCCTCCCTCACCCAAACCGACAGCTCAGTAGGAGAATCCCACCACCCCCCGCCCCCACCGACCCACCAAATCATGGGGCCGGGAGCCACGGAGAGCAGGGCTGCCTTTGGCTGCCCCCTCCCGGGTCGATCGCTGCAGTGACCAAGAGCTGTACCAACACGGATAGAATGAGGGAGCAGCTGAAACCCTTGTGTTAATGGAAGGGAAGGGGTCATCAGACTGTCCCGCGGTCTACTAATGTTGGACTGCTATTGATTTCTCTTCATTGCAAAGAACGTACAGCACAGAATCAGGCCATTCGGCCCAACTGGCCCATGCTGGCGTTTACGCTCCACATGAGCCTCCTCCCTCGCCGATTTGTCCTCCATCAACATCCTGGGGGTCACCACTGACCAGAAACTTAACTGGACCAGCCACATAAACGCCATGGCTACAAGAGCAGGTCAGAGGCTGGGTATTCTGCGGCGAGTGACTCACCTCCTGACTCCCCAAAGCCTTTCCACCATCGACAAGGCACAAGTCAGGAGTGTGATGGAATACTCTCCACTTGCCTGGATGAGTGCAGCTCCAACAACACTCAAGAAGCTCGACACCATCCAAGACAAAGCAGCCCGCTTGATTGGCACCCCATCCACCACCCTAAACATTCACTCCCTTCACCACCGGCGCACAGTGGCTGCAGTGTGTACCATCCACAGGATGCACTGCAGCAACTCGCCGAGGCTTCTTCGACAGCACCTCCCAAACCCGCGACCTCTACCACCTAGAAGGACAAGGGCAGCAGGCACATGGGAACAACACCACCTGCACGTTCCCCTCCAAGTCACACACCATCCCGACTTGGAAATATATCGGCCGTTCCTTCATCGTCGCTGGAATCAAAATCCTGGAACTCCCTTCCTAACAGCACTGTGGGAGAACCTTCACCACACGGACTGCAGCGGTTCAAGGCGGCGGCTCACCGCCACCTTCTCAAGGGGCGACGAGGGACGGGCAATAAATGCCGGCCTCGCCAGCGACGCCCACATCCCATGAACGAATGCAAAAAATTTCTCTTTGAACTTTGGTAGAATTATTGTAATGTCGAACTGTGACGCGGAGGGGGAAAGTTAGTTTGTAATGAGCATTGGGGATCGATAAAGGCCTAAGGTAGCTCAGAACAGGAGCGCGTTTGAAGCCCCAGTAGAATCGTAGAAAGGTTACAGGGCGGAAGGTGCCCTCCAAATAACTGAAATAAAAGCTTTACTCCCACCGACACCGCCCTTGTGTTCTGGCCTTTTTTTTTCATATATATATATATATATATAGATTAAGCGTGACGCTATTTTCTACCCCCCCCCCCCCCCCGAGTCAGAGGTGGGACAAAGGTTTTTCTGCTTCCCGTGGCTGAGCTGGACGCCGCCACTCGGCCCCTCCTGCCCGTGCTGGCTCTTCGAAAGAGCAGTCTAATTTAGTCCCACATCTCCCCCCACGCCACATTCGTGCCAATGAGTCCTTTTCGAGGACACGTCCAGTTGCCTTTTGAAAGTTCCGACAGAATCTGCTCCCACCGCCCTTTCGGGGAGTGCGTTCCAGATTGCAACAGCCCTCCGTGCGAAAAAAATTCTCGTTTCCCCTCTAGTTTTGATAATTATTTTAAATCTGTGTCCGCTGGTCACCGACCCTCCTGCCACTGGTAACAGTTTCCCCTTATTTGCTCTCTCAAAACCCCTTCGTGATTTTGAACGCCTCGATCAAATCTCCCCTTAACCTTCTCTGCTCTGAGGAGAACAACCCCAGCTTCTCCAGTCTCTCCACATCACTGAAGTCCCTCATCCCTGGGATCATCTACAATCTGGGCTCTTTCTGCTCTGTGTCGGGCTCAGTACCAAACACACACTGGGTGGGACGGCGAGCGTAAGCCGATGCTGAACCTTTATAAATCACTGGTTAGGGCCCCAGCTGGAGTATTGTGTCCAATTCTGGGCACCGCACTTTAGGAAGGATGTCAAGACCTTGGAGAGGGTGCAGAGGAGATTTACTAGAATGGTCCCAGGGATGAGGGACTTCAGTTATGTGGAGAGACTGGAGAAGCTGGGGTTGTTCTCCTCAGAGCAGAGAAGGTTAAGGGGAGATTTGATCGAGGTGTCCAAAATCATGAACGGTTTTGAGAGAGTCAATAAGGAGAGACTGTTTCCAGTGGCAGAAGGGTCGGTAACCAGAGGACACGGATTTAAGGTGATCGGGAAAAGAGCCAGAGGGGGAGATGAGGAAACATTTTTTTACGCAGCGAGTTGTGATGATCTGGAATTCACTGCCTGAAAGGGCGGTGGAAGCTGATTCAATAATAACTTTCAAAAGGGAATTGGATAAATACTTGAAGGGGGAAAAATTTACAGGGTAAGAGCGGGGGAGTGGGACTAACTGGATTGCTCTTACAAAGAGCCGGCATGGGCTCGAGGGGCCGAACGGCCTCATTCGGTGCTGTAACCATTCTACGATTCAATCAATCGGAGGAACGAGGCCCGTTATCCCCCGGGGTGAGTTGGGCGTCTTTCCAACGTGGCCCTGGCCGTGTTTTTGGAGACCCACCTGCCCGCTGTCCAGATCCAGGATGTGCAGGTACCCCTCGCTGGTGCCCACTCCTGCCGTCCGTCCGGCGGGCGAGATACTCACGCACAACGGCACAGTCGGAGTACGCATCACCTTGCTGGAGGATAAAGGAAGGAACAGTGAGCGAAATAAGTCCTCGGATATTTCTCGCCCGTCCTCGCGCCCTCTCCCTCCGCCCTTCGTTACTCTCCCCACCCTGACGCGTCAGTGGCTGGCACTCTCGCCTCGGGGTCAGAAGGTCGTGGGCCCGAGCCCCCACTCCAGAGACTCGAGCCCCATAATCCAGGGCCGACGCTCTCCCGCTCCCAGTGCTGAGGGAGCGCCGCGCCGTCGGAGGGTCGGTGCTGAGGGAGCGCCGCACCGTCGGAGGGGCGGTGCTGAGGGAGCGCCGCACCGTCGGAGGGGCGGTACTGAGGGAGCGCCGCACCGTCGGAGGGGCGGTGCTGAGGGAGCGCCGCACCGTCGGAGGGGCGGTGCTGAGGGAGCGCCGCACCGTCGGAGGGGCGGTGCTGAGGGAGCGCCGCACCGTCGGAGGGGCGGTACTGAGGGAGCGCCGCACCGTCGGAGGGGCGGTACTGAGGGAGCGCCGCACCGTCGGAGGGTCGGTACTGAGGGAGCGCCGCACCGTCGGAGGGTCGGTACTGAGGGAGCGCCGCACCGTCGGAGGGGCGGTACTGAGGGAGCGCCGCACCGTCGGAGGGGCGGTACTGAGGGAGCGCCGCACCGTCGGAGGGGCGGTACTGAGGGAGCGCCGCACCGTCGGAGGGGCGGTACTGAGGGAGCGCCGCACCGTCGGAGGGGCGGTACTGAGGGAGCGCCGCACTGTCGGAGGGGCGGTACTGAGGGAGCGCCGCACTGTCGGAGGGTCGGTACTGAGGGAGCGCTGCCTTGTCGGAGGGGCGGTACTGAGGGAGCGCCGCACTGTCGGAGGGGCCGTCTTTTGGACGAGACATTCAACCGAGGGGCCCCCGTCTGCCCCTCTCTGGTGGGACGTGAAAGATCCCACGGCCGCTACTGGAAGAAGAGCAGGAGGGGGGAGTTCTCCCCGGTGTCCTGGGGCCGATATTTATCCCTCAACCAACGTCACCGAAACAGATGATCTGGTCATTTACCACAGCTGTTGTTCGTGGGATCTCGCTGTGCGTAAATTGGCTGCTGCATTTCCTACATTACAACAGTGACCACACTTCAAACAATACTGTAAAGCGCTCTGGGACGACTGGAGGTCAGGAAAGGCGCTATGTAAATGCAGGTTCCTTCCTTTCTCCGTGTGTTAGCCTCTATGACACAGAATATAGAAACACAGAAAATAGGAGCAGGAGTAGGCCATTCGGCCCTTCGAGCCTGCTCCGCCATTCAATGTGATCATGGCTGATCCTCTATCTCAATACCATATTCCCGCTCTCTCCCCATACCCCTTGATGCCTTTTGTGTCTAGAAATCTATCCAGCTCCTTCTTAAATATATTCAGTGACTTGGCCTCCACTGCCTTCTGTGGTAGAGAATTCCACAGGTTCACCACCCTCTGAGTGAAGAAATTTCTCCTCATCTCAGTCCGAAATGTCCGACCCCGTATCCTGAGACTTTGACCCCTCGTTCTGGACCTCCCCCCAGCCAGGGGAAACGCCCTCCCTGAATCCAGTCTGTCTCGCCCGGTCAGAATTTTATATGTTTCAGTGAGATCCCCTCTCGTTCTTCGAAACTCGAGTGACGACAGGCCTAAATCTCTCCTCATACGACAATCCCGCCATCCCAGGGATCAGTCTGGTGAACCTTCGCTGCACTCCCTCTATGGCGAGTATATCCTTTCTCAGATAAGGAGACCAAAACTGCACACAATACTCCAGATGTGGTCTCACCAAGGCTCTGTATAACTGCAGTAAGACATCCCTGCTCCTGTACTCAAATCCTCTTGCAATGAAGGCCAACATGCCATTCGCCTTCCGAACTGCTTGCTGCACCTGCATTGTCAGTACGCAAATATATTAATACCCACTTTGGTACTGTTAACTTACGTTCCCCTGTCCTGCACTAGTCCCTGACCCCGCTATCCTGTGCTGCTCGAACTCACTCTTGTGGCCTGACTGCTCTTCCTCTCCCCGAGATTTCCTCCAAGGCGTGTCATATACGTGCCCGTTCTGCAACTTTCCGCAAGGGCAGCGGGCGCATGGGAACAACACCACCCGCACGTTCCCCTCCGAGTCACACACGCCATCCCCACTTGGAAATATATCGGCCGTTCCTTCATCGTCGCTGGGTCAAAATCCTGGAACTCCCTTCCTAACAGCACTGCGGGAGAACCTTCACCACACGGACTGCAGCGGTTCAAGAAGGCGGCTCCCCGCCGCCTTCTCGAGGGGCAGTAAATGCCGGCCTCGCCAGCGACGCCCACATCCCATTGCTGTTCGTGGGATCTTGCTGTGCGCAAATTGGCTGCCACGTTTCCTGCATCATAGTGGCTGTGCTTCAGAAAGTATTTAATTGGGAACAATTTCTCCCCGTTAACCTGACAAATCTTCCCGTAACTTTCTCTGCTCTCAGGAGGACAATCCCAGGCTCTCCACGTAACTGAAGTCCCTCATCTCCTGGTCCCATTCTAGTAAATCTCCTCTGCCCCCTCTCCAAGGCCTTGACGTCTTTCCTAAAGTGCGGTGCCCAGAATTGGACACAATACTCCGGCCTAACCAGTGATTTGTAAAGGTTTAGCATGACCAACTTGGGGGGGGGCTTGGGGAACAAACGGGAGGTCACTTACCGCACAGTGCGGCCGGGCGCCTGGGGCTTGTTGGTCCATTCGACGAGGCGGATGCTTTCCGGCACCTTCTGTGACGGGAGGGGGAGGGCGAGGTCCTCGCCCAGCAGACGCCGGGCCTGCAGGCGGACGGGCGAAGAGTCGGGCTGGTTCAGGGCCTGCTGCCAGAAGAGGAAGGGGTTCTGGGCAACGAGGGCCCAGTCGGGGCCGGTCACAAAGTCTCTGTAAGGGTCGACCTCTGGGAGGGGGTCCCGGCCCTCGGTGCATCCCGTGGCTGCAGCCTCTGGAGAACACAGGGGTGTTTATTGTTGATAGTCTTATAAAAGACAGAAGGCTGATGAAGGGGCTCAGCGAGGAAGAGGATGATCGATCTAGAGGGGGGCCGGGGGGGGGGTTCCATGTTATTTTACTGGAGGTGGTCGGTTTTTGGGGAGGGGTGGGACTTGATCCGGGGCCCAGTGGGGAAAGATCAGGAAGAGGCCCAGGTTCCCCTAACCCCCTCCCAATCTGTGCTGAGATCCCAGTCACTCCTGTTGGTAAGTGCGTGTGTGGGCGGGCGATGCCCCCTGTGGTCGAATATCCGGCTCGCGCTCGCCGCACGGCGGAAGGGGGCTCTCACTGGGGGAGAGGTACCGGAGGGCGGCCGGTGTCCCCGTGAGGGGTCAGCGGACTCAGGAGGGGGCCAGGGGGAGGGGGGAACGTGAGTAGGGGAATTTCGGCTGACAGTTGGGCAATCCGTCCCCTTCTTTTAAGGAGGGGGGGGGAGGGGGGAGTTGATGACTGAAGCTGGGAGAGTGTCCGGGGGGAGGAGTTAGGGACGGACTCACGGTACAGGGCGAAGGTCAGACAGTGTCCGGGGGGGGAGGGGTTAGGGACGGACTCACGGTACAGGGCGAAGGTCAGACAGTGTCCGGGGGGGGAGGGGTTAGGGACGGACTCACGGTACAGGGCGAAGGTCAGACAGTGTCCGGGGGGGAGGGGTTAGGGACGGACTCACGGTACAGGGCGAAGGTCAGACAGTGTCCGGGGGGGAGGAGTTAGGGACGGACTCACGGTACAGGGCGAAGGTCAGACAGTGTCCGGGGGGGGGGAGGGGTTAGGGACGGACTCACGGTACAGGGCGAAGGTCAGACAGTGTCCGGGGGGGAGGGGTTAGGGACGGACTCACGGTACAGGGCGAAGGTCAGACAGTGTCCGGGGGGGAGGGGTTAGGGACGGACTCACGGTACAGGGCGAAGGTCAGACAGTGTCCGGGGGGGAGGGGTTAGGGACGGACTCACGGTACAGGGCGAAGGTCAGACAGTGTCCGGGGGGGGGAGGGGTTAGGGACGGACTCACGGTACAGGGCGAAGGTCAGACAGTGTCCGGGGGGGGAGGGGTTAGGGACGGACTCACGGTACAGGGCGAAGGTCAGACAGTGTCCGGGGGGGAGGGGTTAGGGACGGACTCACGGTGCAGGGCGAAGGTCAGACAGTGTCCGGGGGGGAGGAGTTAGGGACGGACTCACGGTACAGGGCGAAGGTCAGACAGTGTCCGGGGGGGAGGGGTTAGGGACGGACTCACGGTACAGGGCGAAGGTCAGACAGTGTCCGGGGGGGAGGGGTTAGGGACGGACTCACGGTACAGGGCGAAGGTCAGACAGTGTCCGGGGGGGAGGGGTTAGGGACGGACTCACGGTACAGGGCGAAGGTCGCAGCGAGCCGTGGGAAGAGTCCATGTCGGACGTGCACGGCGGAGAAATGCAGGTTGACGAGGAGCGAGGCCAAACGGGGCACTTGGCCAGAGAGGACCTGGAACGAGAGAGAGAGAGAATCAAATCCTCAACCCTGTACACGCCGGGCACCGTCACCTGTATACTGGCAGCTCGTGTACACACCGGGCACCGTCACCTGTATACCGGCAGCTCGTGTACACGCCGGGCACCGTCACCTGTATACCGGCAGCTCGTGTACACACCGGGCACCGTCACCTGTATACCGGCAGCTCGTGTACACACCGGGCACCGTCACCTGTATACCGGCAGCTCGTGTACACACCGGGCACCGTCACCTGTATACCGGCAGCTCGTGTACACACCGGGCACCGTCACCTGTATACTGGCAGCTCCTCGTGTACATACCGGGCACCGTCACCTGTATACTGGCAGCTCGTGTACACACCGGGCACCGTCACCTGTATACCAGCAGCTCGTGTACACGCCGGGCACCGTCACCTGTATACTGGCAGCTCCTCGTGTACATGCCGGGCACCGTCACCTGTATACTGGCAGCTCGTGTACACACCGGGCACCGTCACCTGTATACTGGCAGCTCCACGTGTACACGCCGGGCACCGTCACCTGTATACTGGCAGCTCGTGTACACACCAGGCACCGTCACCTGTATACCGGCAGCTCCTCGTGTACATACCGGGCACCGTCACCTGTATACTGGCAGCTCGTGTACACACTGGGCACCGTCACCTGTATACCGGCAGCTCGTGTACACACTGGGCACTGTCACCTGTATACTGGCAGCTCGTGTACACGCCGGGCACCATCACCTGTATACCGGCAGCTCGTGTACACACCGGGCACCGTCACCTGTATACCGGCAGCTCGTGTACACACCAGGCACCGTCACCTGTATACCGGCAGCTCCTCGTGTACATACCGGGCACCGTCACCTGTATACTGGCAGCTCGTGTACACACTGGGCACCGTCACCTGTATACCGGCAGCTCGTGTACACACTGGGCACCGTCACCTGTATACCGGCAGCTCGTGTACACACCAGGCACCGTCACCTGTATACTGGCAGCTTGTGTACACACCGGACACCGTCACCTGTATACCGGCAGCTTATGTACACACCAGGCACCGTCACCTGTATACTGGCAGCTCGTGTACACGCCGGGCACCGTCACCTGTATACCGGCAGCTCGTGTACACGCCGGGCACCGTCACCTGTATACCAGCAGCTCGTGTACACGCCGGGCACCGTCACCTGTATACCGGCAGCTCGTGTACACGCCTGGCACCGTCACCTGTATACCGGCAGCTCGTGTACACACCAGGCACTGTCACCTGTATACTGGCAGCTCGTGTACACGCCGGGCACCATCACCTGTATACCGGCAGCTCGTGTACACACCGGGCACCGTCACCTGTATACAGGCAGCTCCACGTGTACACACCAGGCACCGTCACCTGTATACCGGCAGCTCCACGTGTACATACCGGGCACCGTCACCTGTATACAGGCAGCTCCTCGTGTACACACCAGGCACAGTCACCTGTATACAGGCTGCTCCTCGTGTACACACCGGGCACCGTCACCTGTATACTGGCAGCTCCTCGTGTACACACAGGGCACCGTCACCTGTATACCGGCAGCTCGTGTACACACAAGGCACCGTCACCTGTATACTGGCAGCTCATGTACACATCGGGCACTATCAGCTGTATGCTGGCAGCTCCATGTGTACACACTGGCCACCGTCACCCGTATAACGGCAGCTCGTGTACACTCCCCATCACACACGCCAGTGCCTCAAGTACACTCTCACTATTGTACACACACATTTGTGCCTCCCCTTGTAATCACTCACCACTGCCCACATACTAGTGCCTCGTGTACTTTCACTGCTGCACACAGACTTGCGCCTTGTGTACTCTATCACATATGCTACTGCCACCGCGTGTACACTCTCATTACTGCACACGAGCGCCTCCTTGTACACTCCCTATCACATATTACTGCCTCTGCGCACTGGTGCCTCATGTACACCCACTAATGCCTCCTCGTATACACTCATTATTGTGCGCACACCAGTGCCTCGTGCACACACATTACTACACACTAGTGCCTCCTTGATGTACTCACACTACTCCGTCCTTGTACACTCATTAGTGCACACTAGTGCCTCTTTGTTTACACTCACTGTCGTGCACACTCGTGCTCTCTCTCTCTCTCTCTCTCACTATTACACACACTAGCACCATCACACACACACACTCGAGCCTCCTGGTGCACTATTACACACGACTGCCTCCTCGTTAACACCCACCACACCAGTCCCCACTCGTGCACTCTTTCTCTCGCTCGCTCACTATCGTGCACGCTCAGGCCACCACCCAGGTGGGAATGAGGCAGGGTCCCTACCAGATGGTCTGGCAGGTCAGCGAGAGCTTCGGGGTCACAGTCAGCGAACGTTCCCTCCCCCTCAGGGTCCGACAGCCTCCAGAGGTGAGCTGTTGGCGACAAAGGGGGAGAGCAAACAAGGCAAGGGAATACACAGTAAATGGGAGGGTACTGAGAGGGGGGGAGAGGAAGTGAGGGACCTTGGAGAGCATGTCCACAGATCCCCTGAAGGTAGCAGGACAGGTAGATAAGGTGGTTGAGAAGGCATACGGGCTATTAGCCGAGGCACAGAATATAAGTCGGGGAACACTTCAGCAGTCAGGGACGTTCAGCCACCGACCTTCGGGTAAGCATACTCCAAGGCGGCCTACGAGACACACGACAACGCAAAATCGTCAAGCAGAAATCGATAGCCAAGTTCCGCACCCATGAGGACGGCCTCAACCGGGATCTTGGGTTCATGTCGCGCTACACGTAACCCCACCAGTGGACAAAAGCTATCTGTTTTTAATATAACGGGTCATTTGCTGGCTTTCTCTGCCTTCTGGATGTTTCTGCCTCTCTCTCTCTCTGTTTTTTTTTTCTGTTTGTTTTTTTTTGTTGACTGTATATTCGGGGGCTCTGTAGGTAACACCTCTCTGGCTGAACACTGTGATTGCCTTGGCAACGGGCAGTTGCAAAGACTGTCTGTAATCACCATGTATTGTTCTGTGATTTATAAATGCGTAGGCTTCGAGGAGTTCCTGACATTTACCTGAGGAAGGAGGAAGCCTCCGAAAGCTTGTAAATTTCAAATAAAATCGTTGGACTATAACTTGGTGTTGTAAAATTGTTTACAATGGAATATAAGAGCAGGGAGGTTATGCTGGAACTGTATAAAACACTGGTTAGGCCACAGCTTGAGTACTGCGTATAGTTCTGGTCACCACATTACAGGAAGGATGTGATTGCACTCGAGAGGGTGCAGAGGAGATTTACGAGGATGTTGCCAGGACTGGAGAATTTTAGCTATGATCAAGAAGGCCAACGAAATGTTGGCTTTTATTGCTAGGGGGATAGAATATAAAAACAGGGAGGTATTGCTGCAGTTATATAAGGTATTGGTGAGACCGCACCTGGAACACTGCATACAGTTTTGGTGTCCACACTTAAGAAAAGACATACTTGCTCTCGAGGCAGTACAAAGAAGGTTCACTCGGTTAATCCCGGGGATGAGGGGGCGGACATATGAGGAGAGGTTGAGTAGATTGGGACTCTACTCATTGGAGTTCAGAAGAATGAGAGGCGATCTTATTGAAACATATAAGATTGTGAAGGGTCTTGATCGGGTGGATGCGGTAAGGATGGTCCCAAGGATGGGTGAAACTAGAACTAGGGGGCAAAATCTTAGAATAAGGGGCTGCTCTTTCAAAACTGAGATGAGGAGAAACTTCTTCACTCAGAGGGTAGTAGGTCTGTGGAATTTGCTGCCCCAGGAAGCGACATCATTAAATAAATTTAAAACAGAAATAGACAGTTTCCTAGAAGTAAAGGGAATTAGGGGTTACGGGGAGCGGGCAGGAAATTGGACATGAATTTAGATTTGAGGTTAGGATCAGGTCAGCCATGATCTTATTGAATGACGGAGCAGGCTCGAGGGGCCGATTGGCCTACTCCTGCTCCTATTTCTTATGTTCCTATTAGGGCTACGGACCGAATGCGGGGAAACGATGGGCCGAACGGCCGCCTTCTGTGCCGTACATTTTCCACGAAGCACAAGTCCCGAAATAAGCGGCCTGCCCTGTTCCGGCCCGGCCCAGCGAAGCAGCCTCGAGGGATGCTGGGACCCGAGGCCTTACCTGCCAGGAAGAGGTGGGCCCGTCTCTCTCGGCTGCCGTCCCTCAGGTATCTCAGGTGCACGGCTGTCCGCAAGAGGGTGCTGGTCAGACGGAGACGGGAGCTGGGCGTCTCAGCAGGGGCCCAGACGCCGAGGATACTGTTGGAGGAGAAAGAGGGACGGGAGGGAAAAGAAATGAGAAGAAAGTTTCCATCCCCAGCAGAAGATCAACTCATTAGATCTCGGCCTCCTCTGATACCAAAAGAGTCTCAGCTTAAGGGGTCGGCCATTTAGGACTGAGATGAGGAGAAATTTCTTCCCTCCATGGCCTCGCAGCTGCCTCCCTATCTCTGTAACCTCCTCCAGCCCTACAACCGTCCCAGATCTCTGCATACCTCCAATGCTGGCCTCTTGCCCATCGCCCATCGGTTGGCGACCGTGCCTTCAGCCGCCTAGGCCCAGAGTTTTTTTTTATTCGTTCATGGGACGTGGGCGTCGCTGGCGAGGGCGGCATTTATTGCCCATCCCCAATTGCCCCTTGAGAAGGTGGTGGTGAGCCGCCTTCTTGAACCGCTGCAGTCCGTGTGGTGAAGGTTCTCCCACAGTGCTGTTAGGAAGGGAGTTCCAGGATTTTGACCCAGCGACGATGAAGGAACGGCCGATATATTTCCAAGTCGGGATGGTGTGTGACTCGGAGGGGAACGTGCAGGTGGTGTTGTCCCCATGTGCCTGCTGCCCTTGTCCTTCTCGGTGGTAGAGGTCGCGGGTTTGGGAGGTGCTGTCGAAGAAGCCTTGGCGAGTTTCTGCAGTGCATCCTGTGGATGGTACACACTGCAGCCACTGTGCGCCGGTGGTGAAGGGAGTGAATGTTTAGGGTGGTGGATGGGGTGCCAATCAAGCGGGCTGCTTTGCCCTGGATGGTGTCGAGCTTCTTGAGTGTTGTTGGAGCTGCACTCATCCTGGCAAGTGGAGAGTATTCCATCACACTCCTGACTTGTGCCTTGTAGATGGCGGAGAGGCTTTGGGGAGTCAGGAGGCGAGTCACTCGCCGCAGAATACCCAGCCTCTGACCTGCTCTTGCAGCCTGAGTTCTGGAATTCCCCCCACCCCCCGCAAAACCTCTCCGCCTCTCTCTCCTCCTTTAAGATGCTACCTCTTTGACCGAGCTTTTGGTCACCTGTCCTAACATCTCCGCCTTTGGCCTGGTGTCAATTTTTGTCTGATTCGTGCTCCCGAGAAGCGGCCGGGGGACATTTAACTCCGTTAAAGGCCGCTGTAAAAAGGCAAATTGTCGTTTTTTTCATGCCCCCTCTTCACATCGCCAACCCAGACCCAACGATGCTGAGCTTCCTTGTCCTTACCAGCGGAGGCTCCGCAGCAGGTTGGCGAAGGTCGCCATGGGAACGGGCCTAGTCGGCTTCAGGGTCTCTTCCATCACTTCCTCCACTTGGGCGGGGGGCCTCCTGTCCGCAGCCCCTCGCTGGTGCACAGGACGCAGTAAAGGTCTCTCTCCTGCAGGCCTGAGAAGGGGGGGGGCAGAGAAAACGGGCCATTAACGTTCCTGGGAGCTGGAATTCTTCTCGTCCTTCACTTTGCAACACCTTCCGCATCGGGATGAGAGAGAAACTGGGACTGGGTGGGGTCAGACACTGACCTTTCACCTCCTGGTGACCTGGGGTCAAATCACAGCCCCAGACCAGAGGGCGATGAAAGTCTCCACTCTCTGATGGGGGACTGGACGGGGCAGTGTAGAGGGAGCTTTACTCTGTATCTAACCCTGTACCTGCCCTGGGAGTGTTTGATGGGACGGTGTAGAGGGAGCTTTACTCTGTATCTAACCCTGTACCTGCCCTGGGAGTGTTTGATGGGACGGTGTAGAGGGAGCTTTACTCTGTATCTTACCCTGTACCTGCCCTGGGAGTGTTTGATGGGACGGTGTAGAGGGAGCTTTACTCTGTATCTAACCCTGCACCTGCCTGGGAGTGTTTGACGGGACGGTGTAGAGGGAGCTTCACTCTGTATCTAACCCTGTACCTGCCCTGGAGTGTTTGACGGGACAGTGTAGAGGGAGCTTTACTCTGTATCTAACCCGTGCTGTACCTGCCCTGGGAGTGTTTGATGGGACAGTGTAGAGGGAGCTTTACTCTGTATCTCACCCTGTACCTGCCCTGGGAGTGTTTGATGGGACAGTGTAGAGGGAGCTTTACTCTGTGTCTAACCCTGTACCTGCCCTGGGAGTGTTTGATGGGACAATATCTGTGCTATGTCTCACTTGGAGTAAGGGAAGGGGGTAAAGGCAGACGAGAATAGCCCTGGATGTCCGGCCAATCTCCCTCACATCTGGCTGTCGGGCCGATCTCTCTCACATCTGGCTGGAGGGTTACTGACAACTTTAAATCAACGAAGAGAATTTCGCCTGTTGACTGGAGCCTACTGAAAGAGTTAAATTACGAGGGCCGGTTCATGGACTGGGCTTGTAATCCCTCGAGTATAGAAGATTAATGGATGATCTAATTGAGGCGTTTGAGATGATTAAAGGAGTTGATCGGGTCGATAGAGAGAAACTATTTCCTCTGGTGGGGGGAGTCCAGAACAAGGGGGCAGAACCTTAAACTTAGAGCCAGGCCGTTCAGGGGTGAAGTCAGGAATCACTTCTTCACACAAAGGGGAGTGGGAATCTGGAACTCTCTCCCCACAAAAAAGCTGTTGAGGCCGGGGGTCAATTGGAAATTTCAATACTGAGATTGATCGATTTTTGTCAGGCGAGGGTATTGAGGGTTACGGAACCAAGGCGGGTAGATGGAGTTAAGATACAGATCAGCCATGATCTAATTGAATGGCAGAACAGGCTCGAGGGGCTGAATGGCATCCTCCCGTTCCTATAGTAACAGGCTCGATGAGGCCGCACGGCCTCCTCCCGTTCCCATGGCAACAGGCTCGACCAGGCCGCACGGCCTCCTCCCGTTCCCATGGCAACAGGCTCGACGAGGCCGCACGGCCTCCTCCCGTTCCCACGGCAACAGGCTCGACGAGGCCGCACGGCCTCCTCCCGGTTCCCACGGCAACAGGCTCGACCAGGCCGCACGGCCTCCTCCCGGTTCCCACGGCAACAGGCTCGACCAGGCCGCACGGCCTCCTCCCGTTGGTCCCCGGTACGCGGACCGCGCCCCCCCCCCCGAAGCCGCCGGCCTTACCTTTCCCGCAGGCGTGCAGCGCGCTGAGGGCGAAGGTCACAGCTCCCGCTCCGTGTTCCTCCTCCAGGCATCCAGGGCGTGCTGGATCAACAGGCGCAGCGTCGAGGGCAGGGCCCGGATCTGCTCCGTCACCTGGGGAGAGGGCGGAGAGAAAAGGGGGGGGGGGGGGGGGAAACGATGAACGGGGAGAGGCGAAAAAAAGGCGGGCGCGTGACCGTCTGGCCTAGCGCGGCTCAGAGCAGGAAGGCCCCCGGGGTGCTGCTCACCGGGTCTGCGCTGAGTTTGCTGCTCCCAGCCGGGGATTGGGGTTTGCGTGCGGGGGGGGTCGAGGGGTTAGGAATTAGCCAGGGCTCCCCACCCCCCCCCCCCCCCCCCGTCCCTGTTCACTCTCTTGGGTAAGGACAGGATCGGACCCCAGCTGTGATCAACGCCCAATATCCTGCCGACAAGAACAGCCCCAGAGTTTGGGCTCTCGGACCTGGGATCAAATCGCAGCCCCAGATAGAGAACATAAGAAATAGGAGCAGGAGTAGGCTATTCGGCCCCTCGGGCCTGCTCCCCCATTCAATCAGATCATGGCTGATCTTCCACCTCAACTCCACTTTCCCGCCCGATCCCCGTATCCCTCGATTCCCTTCGAGTCCAAAATCTATCGATCTCAGTCTTGAATATACTCAACGACTGAGCATCCACAGCCCTCTGGGGTGGAGAATTCCAAAGATTCACGACCCTCTGAGTGAAGAAATTCCTCCTCATCTCAATCTTGAATGGCCGACCCCTCATCCTGAGACTATGCCCCTGGTTCTAGACTCTCCAGCCATGGGAAGCAGCCTCTCAGCATCTACCCTGTGAAACCCCCTCAGAATCTTACATGTCTCAATGAGATCACCTCTCATTCTTCGAAACTCCCAAGAGTATCGGCCCATTCTACGCAATCTCTCCTCATAGGACAACCCTCTCATCCCAGGAACCAATCTAGTGAACCTTTGTTGCACCGCCTCTAAGGCAAGTACATCCTTCCTTAGGTAAGGAGACCAAAACTGTACGCAGTTCTCCAGAGGTGGTCTCACCAAAACCCAATTGCAGCAAGACTTCCTTACTCTTGTACTCCAACCCCTTTGCAAGAAAGGCGAAGGGGAGATGGATGAAGGGCTCCTCTCTCTGATGGGGGGACTGGGTGGTGGGGTGGGCAGAGGGTCAGACACTGACCTTTCACCCTCTGGGGGTCGGGGGGGGGGGGGTCAAATCTCCTTTGACTGCTGGCCGCCCAGGTCCTCTACGAAGTGACAATGGTTAAGCCCCAACCCCCAGATGTGCAGCGTAGAACCGCAGTCCTTTGCTGCGGAGGGAGGGAGGGAGGGAGGGAGGGGTGAAGGGTCGTAAGGACACACCCACCTTCTCGAAGACCCCGAACTCTCGCAGCTCCTCACTCGCCAGCCTTAGGAAGAAGGCATTGTGAGATTCCTTCTTCGTGACGAGCATTCTCATCTGGAAGAGGGACAGACCATAATAAGCATTTGTACCATAGCAGAGCCTTTCACCACCTGAGGACGTCCCAAAGCTCTTCACAGCCAATTGAGTGCTGTTTTTTTTTTGAAGTGGAGTCATGCAGGGAAACACAGCAGCCAAATTTGCGCACAGCAAGATCCCATAATGTGATAAATGACCAGATAATCTGGTTTCTTTTTGGTGATGTTGGTTTGAGGGATAAATATCGGCCCCAGGACACCCGGGGAGAACTCCCCCCACCCTGCTCTTCTACCAAATAGTGGCCGTGGACCTTCCACGTCCCACCTGAGAGGGGGCAGAAGGGGGGCCCCCGTCGGATTAACGTCTCATACAAAAGACGGCACCTCGACAGTGCGGTGCTCCTTCTGGGGGGGGAGAATCGGCCCTGGATTCTGGGGCTCGGGTCTCTGGAGTGGGGTCTGGAGACCGCGAACCTTCCCGGCTCAGAGGGGAGAGTGAGACCCGACGAGAACTCGGCTAACACTGACGAAGAGCTGAAAAAGTGAACTGGGAGCGCCAGCCGAGAAACGAGGAGATAGAGAACGAGAAACGATAAATTTAAAGCGGCCTACATCGGTTCCGGCCCCCGCCCGCACCTGGTTATTGAAGGCCGACTCCTCCAGCTTCTTCCCGTAGACGGCCAGGCTGCGGCGCACGATCTCCGACCTGTCCAGCGGCTCCAGTGGGCCCAGGCGGAGGGGCGACGGCCCCCCCGCGCTTGGTCAGAGCGCAGTGCAGCGGGGAGTCCTCCGTAACGCTCAGCACCAGGGTCACGCCCTGGAAAAGGACAATACACCGACAGAGTCTGAAACAATCGTCTCGCGGGGATTTAAAGGGGAAATGTCGCGGGTTTCTCACACGCTGATGGGGAGAGAGGAGGAGGAAAGGGGGAAGAGAGAGAGAGAGAGAGAGAGAGAGAAGAAGATAGATAGATAGAGAGAGAGAGAGAGAGAGAGAGAGAGAGAGAGAGAGAGAGAGAGAGAGAGAGAGAGAAGATAGATAGATAGATAGAGAGAAGATAGATAGATAGATAGATAGATAGAGAGAGAGAAGATAGATAGATAGAGAGAAGATAGATAGATAGATAGATAGATAGATAGATAGATAGATAGAGAGAAGATAGATAGATAGAGAGAGAGAAGATAGATAGAGAGAAGATAGATAGATAGATAGATAGATAGAGAGAAGATAGATAGATAGATAGATAGATAGAATAGATAGAGAAGATAGATAGAGAGAGAGTAGATAGATAGATAGATAGATAGAGAGAGAGAGAGAGGAGATAGAGAGAGAGAGGGGATAGAGAGAGAGAGAGAGAGAGAGAGAGGAGATAGAGAGAGAGGAGATGAGAGAGAGAGAGAAGATAGAGAGAGAGGGAATAGAGAGAGAGAGAGAGAGAGAGAGAGAGAGGAGAGAGAGAGAAGATAGAGAGAGGGAATAGAGAGAGAGGAGATAGAGAGAAGATAGAGAGAGCAGGGAATAGAGAGAGAGAGAGAGAGGAGATAGAGAGAGAGAGAGAGAGAGAGAGAGGAGATAGAGAGAGAGAGAGAGAGAGGAGATAGAGAGAGAGAGAGAGAGAGGAGATAGAGAGAGAGAGAGGAGATAGAGAGAGAGAGAGGAGATAGAGAGAGAGAGAGGAGATAGAGAGAGAGAGGAGATAGAGAGAGAGAGGAGATAGAGAGAGAGAGAAGAGGGAGGGAGAGAGAAGAGGGAGGGAGAGAGGAGATAGAGGGAGAGAGAGGGGGAAAAGAGAGAGAGAGAGAGAGAGAGGAGAGAGAGAGAAGATAGAGAGAGAGGGAATAGAGAGAGAGAGATAGAGAGAAGATAGAGGAGATAGAGAGAGAGAGAGAGAGGAGATAGAGAGAGAGAGGAGATAGAGAGAGAGAGAAGAGGGAGGGAGAGAGGAGATAGAGGGAGAGAGAGGGGAATAGAGAGAGAGAGAGAGGAGAGAGAGAGAGAGAGGAGAGAGAGAGAGAGAGAGGGAGAGAGAGAGAGAGGAGAGAGAGAGAGAGAGAGAGAGAGAGAGGAGATAGAGGGAGAGAGAGGAGATAGAGGGAGAGAGAGAGGAGATAGAGGGAGAGAGAGAGGAGATAGAGGGAGAGAGAGGAGATAGAGAGGAGAGAGAGGAGATAGAGAGAGAGAGAGGAGATCGCCGAGAGAGAGGAGATTAGAGAGAGAGAGAGAGAAGAGGAGGGAGAGAGGAGATAGAGGAGAGAGAGGGGGAATAGAGAGAGAGAGAGAGAGACGAGAGGGAGGAGAGA
>NW_027139893.1:10000-39432 GCF_035084215.1 Heptranchias perlo | reverse complement strand
TCAATCCCAATGGATCAAACCCCTTCCCATTCACTCCCATTGTACACAATCCCAATGGATCAAACCCCTTCCCATTCACTCCCATTCTACACAATCCCAATGGATCAAACCCCTTCCCATTCACTCCCATTGTACACAATCCCAATGGATCAAACCCCTTCCCATTCACTCCCATTGTACACAATCCCAATGGATCAAACCCCTTCCCATTCACTCCCATTGTACACAATCCCAATGGACCCAAACCCCTTCCCATTCACTCCCATTCTACACAATCCCAATGGAACAAACCCCTTCCCATTCACTCCCATTGTACACAATCCCAATGGATCAAACCCTTTCCATTCACTCCCATTGTACACAATCCCCGTGGATGTAGCCGTTTTATGGAATAGTTGCCACAACACTGGCCTCAATGGAAAGATAAGCAACACCTCAGCCATCTAGAGCAATGCCCTCCATACCTGGTCCAACTCCATCATTGTCCCCTGGACACCATTGTGATTGGTGATCTCCTCCTTCTTGTGGCTTTCCTGGATAGAGAGGGAAAATGAGACATTCCTGGACAGATAGAGAGGGAGAGAGAGAGAGAAGGTAAAACCTTCCTGAACAGAGAGAGAGAGAGAGAG
The DNA here is from genome assembly GCF_035084215.1 of Heptranchias perlo. Lineage (NCBI taxonomy): Eukaryota > Metazoa > Chordata > Chondrichthyes > Hexanchiformes > Hexanchidae > Heptranchias > Heptranchias perlo. Next base: position 38,803 of record NW_027139893.1, on the reverse strand, counting down.
AAAGAGATGAGACGTTTTGGGACAGAGAGAGGAGAGAGAAGATGAGATATTCCTACACCCCTGGAGAGAATGAAAGAGAGAAAGAGAGAGGGAGAGTGAGGAAAAGAGAAAGAATGAAAGCAAGAAAGAGAGAAGGAAAGAAATCAAGGAAGAAAGAGAGGGTGTGAGAGGAGAGAAAGAAAAAGAGAAAGAAAGAAAACAAGAGCTAGAAAGAAAGGAGAGAGAAAGAAAGAGAGAGAGAAAGAAAGAAAGAAAGCAAGAAAGAGAGACGGAAGGAAAGCAAGAAAGAAGAGAGGCGAGAGAGAAGGGAAAGAGAAGAGATGGAGAAAGAAAGAGGGAGAGAGAGAGAGAAGAAAGAGATGGAGAAAGAAAGAGGAGAGAGAGAGAGAAGAAAGAGATGGAGAAAGAAAGTAGGAGAGAAAGAAAGAGGAGGGAGAGAGAGAAAGAAAGATTAGAAAGCAAGAAAGAAAGAGAGGGAGAGAGAAAGAAAGAGAGGGAGAGGAGAAAGAAAGAGAGGGAGAGAGAAAGAAAGAGAAGGAGAGAGAAAGAAAGAGAGGGAGCGAGAAAGAAAGAGAAGGAGAGAGAGAGAAAGAAAGAGAGAGAGATGAGAACGAAAACAAGAAAGAGAGATGGAAGGAAAGCAAGAAAGAAAGAGAGGGCCGGAGAGAGAGAGAGAGAGAGAGAGAAAGAAAGAGATGGAGAAAGAAAGAGAGAAAGAAAGAGGGAGAGAGAGAGAGAAAGAGAGAGAGAGATCATGAGAAAGAAAAAAAAAGAGAAGGAAAGAGGAGAGAACTTGCATATTGGTGGCACCTTTCATGAAGGGTTGGGTGAATCCTTTCCGCCTCAGCGTCCCGTTGCCTCAGGGGCAGGGACAAGTCAGCCAGGGTCCCTGCTCCCGATCACCGTGCAGCGCAGGGCGCGGAGGTCGGGGCGAGAGCAGAATCCAGCCGTGGCTGCCATGCCCCTTCCATGGTCGAATAGCCTCACACGGGCCAACTCGGGCGAGGCATTCGGAGGGCGGCCGGGGCCCCGTGAAACCCAGCACGGTCACCCATCCAGAATCGTGGAATCTGACGGCGCAGATGGAGGCCAATCGGCCCATCGTGCCTGTGCTGGCCCTTTGAAAGAGCTGTCCAATTAGTCCCACTCCCCCTGCTCTTTCCCTGTAGCCCTGCAGATTTTTCCTTTTCAAATATTTATCCAATTCCCTTTTGAAAGTTATTATTGAATCTGCTTCCACCGCCCTTTCAGGCAGCACGTTCCAGATCATCACAACTCACTGCGTAAAAAAAATCTCATCTCGCCTCTGGATTTTTTGTCGATTATTTTAAATCTGTGTCCTCAGGTTAACGACCCTCCCGCCACTGGAATCAATTTCTCCCCAACGCTTCTGTCAAAACCAGATATAATTCTGAACATCTCGATCAAATCTCCCCTTAACCTTCTCTGCTCTGAGGAGAACAACCCCAGCTTCTCCAGTCTCTCCCCATAACTGAAGTCCCTCATCCCTGGGACCATTCTGGTAAATCTCCTCTGCACCCTCTCCAAGGCCTTGACATCCTTCCTAGACAAGTTGGGTGAGTGGGCAAGAACGTGGCAGATGCAGTATAACGAGGATGAATGTGAGGTTGTCCACTTTGGTTGTAAAAACAGAAAGGCAGATTCTTATCTGAATGGTGATAGATTGGGAAATGGGGAGGTGCAACGAGACCTGGGTGTCCTTGTACACCAGTCGCTGAAAGTGAGCATTCAGGTGCAGCAAGCAGTTAGGAAGGCGAATGGTATGTTGGCCTTCATTGCAAGAGGATTTGAGTACAGGAGCTGGGATGTCTTACTGCAGTTATACAGGGCCTTGGTGAGACCACATCTGGAGTATTGTGTGCAGTTTTGGTCTCCTTATCTGAGGAAGGATGTCCTCGCCATGGAGGGAGTGCAGCGAAGGTTCACCAGACTGATTCCTGGGATGGCAGAACTGACGGATGAGGAGAGATTGGGTCGACTCGGCCTATATTCACTCGAGTTCAGAAGAATGAGAGGTGATCTCATCGAAACATATAAAATTCGAACAGGACGAGACAGACTAGACGCAGGGAGGATGTTCCCGATGGCTGGGGAGTCCAGAACCAGGGGTCACAGTCTCGGGATACGGGGCAGGCCATTTAGAACCGAGATGAGGAGAAATTTCTTCACTCAGAGGGTGGTGAACCTGTGGAATTCTCTACCACAGAAGGCAGTGGAGGCCAAGTCATTAGATGTATTCAAGAAGGAGATCGATATATTCCTTAATGCTGAAGGGATCAAGGGATATGGGGGAAAAGCGGGAACAGGATACTGAGTTAGACGATCAGCCATGATCGTTTTGAATGGCGGCCCAGTCCCGTAGGGCCGAATGGCCTACTCTTGCTCCTATTTTCTACGTTTCTAAAGTCTGGTGCCCACAATTGGAGGGCATTCGACAAGAGAGCTTTTTCACCGTTGGTCATGACTCAATGACTATGCAATGCCTTATATTGGCGCCAAGGCGATTCACAGGACCGTAAATGAGGCAAAATTTGACACGTAGCCACTTAAGGAGACAGGTGACCGAGAGCTTGGCCAATGAGGTAGGTTTCAAGGAGCGTCTTAAAGGAGGAGAGAGAGGCGGAGAGACGGAGAGGTTCAGGGAGCATGTTCCAGGTTCGCGCGCTCTGCGAGGCACTTACCTCTCTGTTTGATCTGCGCGTCTCTCTCCGTTCCTCCCCGGGGCATGATAACGACAGCAGTCGGCCGTTGTTCAGGGCTGGGGGTCACTGCGGTGGCAGAGGCGAGCAGTCAGGCACGAGAGAGAGAGAGAGAGAGAGAGAGAGAGCGCACAGGCAACAGGTCAAAGCAGGCCGCCAGGACCAAAAAAAAAAGCAAAGGGCTTCAGACGACCTCTCACCCCACTGGGACCCGGGGTCAAAGGAGTGGCGGTCTCGCTTCCAGGTCAGAAGGTTCGTGGGTTCGAGACCCCGCCCCGGAAACTCGAGCCCCGCAATCCAGGGCCGACACTCCCCCCCGCCCACCCCTCCGGTGATGGTAACTGCCCCTCTGTGGGAGGCGCCGTCTTTCGGTTAAGACGCTAATCCGAGGCGCGTCCCTCTCAGGTGCGTGTGAAAGGGCCAACAGCCAGGACCTCGCCCTGGTGTCCTGGCCAATATTTATCCCGCAGCCAACGTCCTGTCCTCATCACTTGGCGCTCATCTCTCGGAGAATAACGGGAAGCATAGAGAAGGACTCTCGGGCTGACTGACCGTCTGGCAGGGTGACGCCCTTGTTGTTGTTGCATTTTCAGACACTTCCCTTGGTCTCTTGTCTCCGATGGGGGACTGGGTGGGGGGGCAGTGGGTCAGACACTGACCTTTCACCCTCTGGGGGTCAAATCCAGCCCGAGACAGAGGGGGACGGAGGTCTCCTCTCCCTCTCCGACGGGTGAGTCAAATCGACCATGGCCACCTGCCCCGGATCACCCAACCCCCCTCACGGTCGAACATCTGGTGGACACCCGCACTGAGGTAGCGGAGGGCGCCAGACGGGGGGGGTGGTGACCGGAGCCCGTCGTGATTCAGAGCCCTCGGGAGGGAGAGAACACCTCGAGGCAATTTCAGACGGCCTCTTCCCGCGCAACGCGTCCGGAAGTTTTGTACCGTTCCAGACTGGGTCTTACATAGATGGACGTGGACGAGAGGCAGGATTATCCCGTAAACACTGTCCGAAAAGGTGCAGAGCTGTCGTCCATTGAATCTCCCATTCCAACCGCCAACGGGGTTATCCTGGCCCACGAGACAAAAAGGAGAGACATCACTGTGTGTGGTAACACTCCACGACTCCCCCTCGCTCTGCGTATTATCACCCACCATTACCAGACTCAGGACAGTCCCCCTTATTGCCCGCGTGTGACTCCATTTTGTGGCTTCCTCTGGTGAGTCGGCCATTTTAGGAGTGAAAAGGTGCCAGTTCTGCTGTCAATCGGGGCGGGCGGGGGGGGCGGGTGGGGAATGGCTGGCTTTGGGGGGATTAAGGGAAAGCCAGATGAGTGCCAGAGGGAGAAAGGCAGCAGAAGGAGATGTTGAGAGGGTGAGATGAAGTAGGGAGGGAGGAGGCTCGTGTGGAGCATAAACACCAGCACGGAGCAGTCGGGCCGAATGGCCTGTTTCTGTGCTGTAAATTCCATACAATTGGTGAACTGGCATGACCCTGACCGCCCTGGGCCACACGCGACCCCCCCCGCCCAGGAGCCCCGGAGGCAAGATTTCCGTCTCTCACCAGCTCGATCCCCACTAAAACGCCGTTCTCAGCCTTCCCAGGGACGACGTCGCAGAACTTGACGATCCCGAACTGGGAGGTGTTGTCGAGCTTGACGAAGACCTTGCTGCCGATCTCCAAGCCCGGCCAGGAGGCCTCTCGGTCGCCCTCCTCCGCCGTCTCCAGCCGGGAGGCCGGGACGAAGACGCCTCCGTTCTCGCCGCAGCTGAAGAAACGTCTCCCCTGGATCATTCCGTCCGTGAAGCCCTTCTTCGAGGCAGCTCCCTGTAAGAGAGACCGGGGATCAATTCAGGCCTAGGCCCCGAGGTGAGAAAAAAAATTACGTGACTTCCAGCCAAAACTTGTTCAACTGAGCAAGAGCATTATCCCCTCTCCCTCAGGGTGATATCTGTACACTGACTGGTGTCTCTCAGTCCCTCTCCCTCAGGGTGATATCTGTACACTGACTGGTGTCTCTCAGTCCCTCTCTCTCAGGGAGATATCTGTACACTGACTGGTGTCTCTCAGTCCCTCTCTCTCAGGGAGATATCTGTACACTGACTGGTGTCTCTCAGTCCCTCTCCCTCAGGGAGATCTCTGTACACTGACTGGTGTCTCTCAGTCCCTCTCCCTCAGGGTGATCTCTGTACACTGACTGGTGTCTCTCAGTCCCTCTCTCTCAGGGTGATATCTGTACACTGACTGGTGTCTCTCAGTCCCTCTCTCTCAGGGAGATATCTGTACACTGACTGGTGTCTCTCAGTCCCTCTCTCTCAGGGTGATATCTGTACACTGACTGGTGTCTCTCAGTCCCTCTCTCTCAGGGTGATATCTGTACACTGACTGGTGTCTCTCAGTCCCTCTCCCTCAGGGTGATATCTGTACACTGACTGGTGTCTCTCAGTCCCTCTCCCTCAGGGTGATATCTGTACACTGACTGGTGTCTCTCAGTCCCTCTCCCTCAGGGTGATATCTGTACACTGACTGGTGTCTCTCAGTCCCTCTCTCTCAGGGTGATATCTGTACACTGACTGGTGTCTCTCAGTCCCTCTCCCTCAGGGTGATATCTGTACACTGACTGGTGTCTCTCAGTCCCTCTCTCTCAGGGTGATATCTGTACACTGACTGGTGTCTCTCAGTCCCTCTCCCTCAGGGAGATATCTGTACACTGACTGGTGTCTCTCAGTCCCCTCTCTCAGGGTGATATCTGTACACTGACTGGTGTCTCTCAGTCCCTCTCTCTCAGGGTGATATCTGTACACTGACTGGTGTCTCTCAGTCCCTCTCCCTCAGGGTGATATCTGTGCACTGACTGGTGTCTCTCAGTCCCTCTCCCTCAGGGTGATATCTGTACACTGACTGGTGTCTCTCAGTCCCCTCTCTCTCAGGGTGATATCTGTACACTGACTGGTGTCTCTCAGTCCCTCTCCCTCAGGGTGATATCTGTACACTGACTGGTGTCTCTCAGTCCCTCTCCCTCAGGGAGATATCTGTACACTGACTGGTGTCTCTCAGTCCCCTCTCTCAGGGTGATATCTGTACACTGACTGGTGTCTCTCAGTCCCTCTCTCTCAGGGTGATATCTGTACACTGACTGGTGTCTCTCAGTCCCTCTCCCTCAGGGTGATATCTGTGCACTGACTGGTGTCTCTCAGTCCCTCTCCCTCAGGGTGATATCTGTACACTGACTGGTGTCTCTCAGTCCCCTCTCTCTCAGGGTGATATCTGTACACTGACTGGTGTCTCTCAGTCCCTCTCCCTCAGGGTGATATCTGTACACTGACTGGTGTCTCTCAGTCCCTCTCCCTCAGGGAGATATCTGTACACTGACTGGTGTCTCTCAGTCCCTCTCCCTCAGGGTGATATCTGTACACTGACTGGTGTCTCTCAGTCCCTCTCCCTCGGGGAGATATCTGTACACTGACTGGTGTCTCTCAGTCCCTCTCTCTCAGGGTGATATCTGTGCACTGACTGGTGACTCTCAGTCCCTCTCCCTCAGGGTGATATCTGTACACTGACTGGTGTCTCTCAGTCCCTCTCCCTCGGGGAGATATCTGTACACTGACTGGTGTCTCTCAGTCCCTCTCTCTCAGGGTGATATCTGTACACTGACTGGTGTCTCTCAGTCCCTCTCCCTCAGGGTGATATCTGTACACTGACTGGTGTCTCTCAGTCCCTCTCTCTCAGGGAGATATCTGTACACTGACTGGTGACTCTCAGTCCCTCTCTCTCAGGGTGATATCTGTACACTGACTGGTGTCTCTCAGTCCCTCTCCCTCAGGGTGATATCTGTACACTGACTGGTGTCTCTCATTCCCTCTCTCTCAGGGAGATATCTGTACACTGACTGGTGACTCTCAGTCCCTCTCTCTCAGGGAGATATCTGTACACTGACTGGTGACTCTCAGTCCCTCTCTCTCAGGGTGATATCTGTACACTGACTGGTGTCTCTCATTCCCTCTCTCTCAGGGAGATATCTGTACACTGACTGGTGACTCTCAGTCCCTCTCTCTCAGGGTGATATCTGTACACTGACTGGTGTCTCTCAGTCCCTCTCTCTCAGGGTGATATCTGTACACTGACTGGTGTCTCTCAGTCCCTCTCTCTCAGGGAGATATCTGTACACTGACTGGTGTCTCTCAGTCCCTCTCTCTCAGGGTGATATCTGTACACTGACTGGTGACTCTCAGTCCCTATCTCTCAGGGTGATATCTGTACACTGACTGGTGTCTCTCAGTCCCTCTCTCTCAGGGTGATATCTGTACACTGACTGGTGTCTCTCAGTCCCTCTCTCTCTCAGGGTGATATCTGTACACTGACTGGTGTCTCTCAGTCCCTCTCCCTCAGGGAGATATCTGTACACTGACTGGTGTCTCTCATTCCCTCTCCCTCAGGGAGATATCTGTACACTGACTGGTGTCTCTCAGTCCCTCTCTCTCAGGGTGATATCTGTACACTGACTGGTGTCTCTCAGTCCCTCTCCCTCAGGGTGATATCTGTACACTGACTGGTGTCTCTCAGTCCCTCTCTCTCAGGGAGATATCTGTACACTGACTGGTGTCTCTCAGTCCCTCTCTCTCAGGGTGATATCTGTACACTGACTGGTGTCTCTCAGTCCCTCTCTCTCAGGGTGATATCTGTACACTGACTGGTGTCTCTCAGTCCCTCTCCCTCAGGGTGATATCTGTACACTGACAGATGTCTCTCAGTCCCTCTCTCTCAGGGTGATATCTGTACACTGACTGGTGTCTCTCAGTCCCTCTCCCTCAGGGTGATATCTGTACACTGACTGGTGTCTCTCAGTCCCTCTCCCTCAGGGTGATATCTGTACACTGACTGGTGTCTCTCATTCCCTCTCTCTCAGGGTGATATCTGTACACTGACTGGTGTCTCTCAGTCCCTCTCCCTCAGGGTGATATCTGTACACTGACTGGTGTCTCTCAGTCCCTCTCCCTCAGGGTGATATCTGTACACTGACTGGTGTCTCTCAGTCCCTCTCCCTCAGGGTGATATCTGTACACTGACTGGTGTCTCTCAGTCCCTCTCCCTCAGGGTGATATCTGTACACTGACTGGTGTCTCTCATTCCCTCTCTCTCAGGGTGATATCTGTACACTGACTGGTGTCTCTCAGTCCCTCTCTCTCCCACATAAGAGGACCTAATTAATGGAGGATTAACCCTTAGGTACCAGTAACTCAATGCCGAAATAGGTCGCGGAGAGGGGCTTGGACATGGCGATGGGCCCTCGGAAACGGACAACCCCCAGGGCCTTCTCTTTGGAGGAGGAGGTGATCTGGACACGGACCCTGGCCCCAGTGCGGAGGGAGGCCAGCCAAGCCAGCCTTTGCTCACTGCGAGACATGGCCAGCCGCTCCTCGGGGTCGGTCACCGCCCCCAGTAGGTCGAAGGTTGCCCGGTCCAGTTCCCTGACGTCCCTCTCCTCCACGGTCAGGGCCTCGCCCCACTCCAGCGCCCTGACCCGCAGCGGGCCCTTCCTGGGCTGGCCGCCCTGCTCCCTGTCCGCCATCGTCGTCAGCAGGCCGCCCTTGGTGACCTTCGACCTCCCGGCCTGCTCCCAGTCCGCCGTCAGCAGGCTGCCCCTGGCGACCTTCGACCTCCCGGCCTGGTCCTTGGTCAAGATGTACAGGGCGCACGCTGGTTTGATGCTGCTCGTCGCGGCCTCCATCTTAAAAAGTGAGGGGGGAGCGGGGGGGGGGAAACACCGGTCAGAAGGTTCCAGATCATTGATTCATTTCAAAATGGCGCCTCTTTTCCCCTCCCTCTCCCTCCTCCCTCCCCTCACGCTGTAGGGGCCGTCGGCGGGGGGGGGGCGAGGGAGGGGGAGCCAGGTTCCACGACCTCCCGCCACCCTCCTCCTCTGGTACCCTCGCCCGACCGTCCCGGACGGGAGGATTTCCGACTGGGAATAGGTTGCCGATCCTGCCCTCGCTGGATTTCCCCCCCCGCCCCACTGCCCCGCTCCCCACCCAGCACGAGTCGCTGGATGCTGATCGGCAGCTGATTACCAGCGCCCTCCCCACATCCTCCCCAACCCCCCCCAGGGGGGCACTGAGAACCCAATCGTAGCCCAGCCCCCCACCATCGCCCGCCCCACCCTTGGCATCCTCCCTGATAAAGGACCAGGGAAACCCCTGTTCGAATACCCTCACACCTACGCCCCCACCCCACCTCCGACACACACACACACACATCCCAGCAGGACTCTTCCCCACCTCCCCCCGCCAAGCACCACCCCAGGAAAGAAATTTAACCGTTACCTGCTCGGGCCTCGGAGACTGGGCGGCCGATGGGGAGGGTGGTTGTTGGAGGCACCTGGAGCAGGCGGGGAGACGGTGAGTCTGTCTCCCTCTCCCTGAAGTCCGTCCCTTCTGGGGGCCTGGGTCCCTGGACCAGCGGGCTGGTTGGTACCCTCACCCCTGATGTCCCCCTCCCCTGAACCTGGGATGCTCTCCCTCCCTCCCTCCCTCCCTCACTCACTCGCCACTCTGATCTCAACGCATCTGAACAAGAAAAGCAAGTCACAAAAACTTCCCCAAAAGTTCACAGCACAATGTTGGAAGGGCAGGGGAGTGCAACCCGGAAGGGGCCAAGCCCCGCCCACCTGGCAATCAGGGATAGGCACCGCCCCCCTCTCCGACCAATTGGCATCGAGGGGGAAGCGGGACATCCCCCTGCAGCGTCACTTTCAACTGGAAATCCCCACTCATCAGGGGGAATCCCCTTAAAGGGGGCAGGAAGATGCTGTCGGCAAAATTATAATTGGACTCTTAAAGTACACAGAGCTTAGAATTCAAACTGTGCACTTTAATTAGCAATGTCTTAATCAGAAACTGGGTAGAATTTCTGAACCTTATTGATGGTGAAATATATTGTAAAGTGAACAAAAATTGAGAGTGGGTGAGTTACAGGCTGGAATCTAATCGAGGGGTTCGGGGGGGTTTATATATAGAATAACAGATACCCGGGAGTGAGTTACAGGCTGGAATCTAATCGAGGGGTTCGGGGGGTTTATATATAGAATAACAGATACCCGGGAGTGAGTTACAGACTGGAATCTAATCGAGGGGTTCGGGGGGTTTATATATAGAATAACAGATACCCGGGAGTGAGAGTTACAGGCTGGAATCTAATCGAGGGGTTCGGGGGGGTTTATATATAGAATAACAGATACCCGGGAGTGAGTTACAGGCTGGAATCTAATCGAGGGGTTCGGGGGGTTTATATATAGAATAACGGATACCCGGGAGTGAGTTACAGACTGGAATCTAATCGAGGGGTTCGGGGGGTTTATATATAGAATAACAGATACCCGGGAGTGAGTTACAGACTGGAATCTAATCGAGGGGTTCGGGGGGTTTATATATAGAATAACAGATACCCGGGAGTGAGTTACAGACTGGAATCTAATCGAGGGGTTCGGGGGGGTTTATATATCGAATAACAGATACCCGGGAGTGAGTTACAGGCTGGAATCTAATCGAGGGGTTCGGGGGGTTTATATATAGAATAACAGATACCCGGGAGTGAGTTACAGGCTGGAATCTAATCGAGGGGTTCGGGGGGTTTATATATAGAATAACGGATACCCGGGAGTGAGTTACAGACTGGAATCTAATCGAGGGGTTCGGGGGGTTTATATATAGAATAACAGATACCCGGGAGTGAGTTACAGGCTGGAATCTAATCGAGGGGTTCAGGGGGTTTATATATAGAATAACAGATACCCGGGAGTGAGTTACAGGCTGGAATCTAATCGAGGGGTTCGGGGGGGTTTATATATAGAATAACAGATACCCGGGAGTGAGTTACAGGCTGGAATCTAATCGAGGGGTTCGGGGGGTTTATATATAGAATAACAGATACCCGGGAGTGAGTTACAGGCTGGAATCTAATCGAGGGGTTCGGGGGGTTTATAAAAAGAATAACAGATACCCGGGAGTGAGTTACAGGCTGGAATCTAATCGAGGGGTTCGGGGGGTTTATATATAGAATAACAGATACCCGGGAGTGAGTTACAGGCTGGAATCTATTCGAGGGGTTCGGGGGGTTTATATATCGAATAACAGATACCCGGGAGTGAGTTACAGGCTGGAATCTAATCGAGGGGTTCGGGGGGTTTATATATAGAATAACAGATACCCGGGAGTGAGTTACAGGCTGGAATCTAATCGAGGGGTTCGGGGGGTTTATATATAGAATAACAGATACCCGGGAGTGAGTTACAGGCTGGAATCTAATCGAGGGGTTCGGGGGGTTTATATATAGAATAACAGATACCCGGGAGTGAGTTACAGGCTGGAATCTAATCGAGGGGTTCGGGGGGTTTATATATAGAATAACAGATACCTGGGAGTGAGTTACAGACTGGAATCTAATCGAGGGGTTCGGGGGGTTTATATATAGAATAACAGATACCCGGGAGTGAGTTACAGGCTGGAATCTAATCGAGGGGTTCGAGGGGTTTATATATAGAATAACAGATACCCGGGAGTGAGTTACAGGCTGGAATCTAATCGAGGGGTTCGGGGGGTTTATATATAGAATAACAGATACCCGGGAGTGAGTTACAGGCTGGAATCTAATCGAGGGGTTCGGGGGGTTTATACATAGAATAACAGATACCCGGGAGTGAGTTACAGGCTGGAATCTAATCGAGGGGTTCGGGGGGTTTATATATAGAATAACAGATACCCGGGAGTGAGTTACAGGCTGGAATCTAATCGAGGGGTTCGGGGGGTTTATATATAGAATAACAGATACCCGGGAGTGAGTTACAGGCTGGAATCTAATCGAGGGGTTCGGGGGGGTTTATATATAGAATAACAGATACCCGGGAGTGAGTTACAGGCTGGAATCTAATCGAGGGGTTCGGGGGGTTTATATATAGAATAACAGATACCCGGGAGTGAGTTACAGGTTGGAATCTAATCGAGGGGTTCGGGGGGTTTATATATCGAATAACAGATACCCGGGAGTGAGTTGCAGACTGGAATCTAATCGAGGGGTTCGGGGGGTTTATATATAGAATAACAGATACCCGGGAGTGAGTTACAGGTTGGAATCTAATCGAGGGGTTCGGGGGGTTTATATATCGAATAACAGATACCCGGGAGTGAGTTGCAGACTGGAATCTAATCGAGGGGTTCGGGGGGTTTATATATAGAATAACAGATACCCGGGAGTGAGTTACAGGCTGGAATCTAATCGAGGGGTTCGGGGGGGTTTATATATAGAATAACAGATACCCGGGAGTGAGTTACAGGCTGGAATCTAATCGAGGGGTTCGGGGGGTTTATATATAGAATAACAGATACCCGGGAGTGAGTTACAGGTTGGAATCTAATCGAGGGGTTCGGGGGGTTTATATATCGAATAACAGATACCCGGGAGTGAGTTGCAGACTGGAATCTAATCGAGGGGTTCGGGGGGTTTATATATAGAATAACAGATACCCGGGAGTGAGTTACAGGCTGGAATCTAATCGAGGGGTTCGGGGGGGTTTATATATAGAATAACGGATACCCGGGAGTGAGTTACAGGCTGGAATCTAATCGAGGGGTTCAGGGGGGGTTTATATATAGAATAACAGATACCCGGGAGTGAGTTACAGGCTGGAATCTAATCGAGGGGTTCGGGGGGTTTATATATAGAATAACAGATACCCGGGAGTGAGTTACAGGCTGGAATCTAATCGAGGGGTTCGGGGGGTTTATATATAGAATAACAGATACCCGGGAGTGAGTTACAGGCTGGAATCTAATCGAGGGGTTCGGGGGGTTTATATATAGAATAACAGATACCCGGGAGTGAGTTACAGACTGGAATCTAATCGAGTGGTTCGGGGGGTTTATATATAGAATAACAGATACCTGGGAGTGAGTTACAGACTGGAATCTAATCGAGGGGTTCGAGGGGTTTATATATAGAATATCAGATACCTGGGAGTGAGTTACAGACTGGAATCTAATCGAGGGGTTCGGGGGGTTTATATATAGAATAACAGATACCCGGGAGTGAGTTACAGACTGGAATCTAATCGAGGGGTTCGGGGGGGTTTATATATAGAATAACAGATACCCGGGAGTGAGTTACAGACTGGAATCGAATCGAGTGGTTCGGGGGGTTTATATATAGAATAACAGATACCCGGGAGTGAGTTACAGGCTGGAATCTAATCGAGGGGTTCGTGGGGTTTATATATAGAATAACAGATACCCGGGAGTGAGTTACAGGCTGGAATCGAATCGAGGGGTTCGGGGGGGTTTATATATAGAATAACAGATACCCGGGAGTGAGTTACAGGCTGGAATCTAATCGAGGGGTTCAGGGGGTTTATATATAGAATAACAGATACCCGGGAGTGAGTTACAGGCTGGAATCTAATCGAGGGGTTCAGGGGGTTTATATATAGAATAACAGATACCCGGGAGTGAGTTACAGGCTGGAATCTATTCGAGGGGTTCGGGGGGTTTATATATAGAATAACAGATACCCGGGAGTGAGTTACAGGCTGGAATCTATTCGAGGGGTTCGGGGGGTTTATATATAGAATAACAGATACCCGGGAGTGAGTTACAGACTGGAATCTAATCGAGGGGTTCGGGGGGTTTACATATAGAATAACAGATACCCGGGTGTGAGTTGCAGGCTGGAATCTAATCGAGGGGCTCGGGGGGGTTTATATATAGAATAACAGATACCCGGGAGTGAGTTACAGGTTGGAATCTAATCGAGGGGTTCGGGGGGTTTATATATAGAATAACAGATACCCGGGTGTGAGTTACAGACTGGAATCTAATCGAGGGGTTCGGGGGGTTTATATATAGAATAACAGATACCTGGGAGTGAGTTACAGACTGGAATCTAATCGAGGGGTTCGGGGGGTTTATATGTAGAATAACGGATACCCGGGAGTGAGTTACAGGCTGGAATCTAATCGAGGGGTTCGGGGGGGTTTATATATAGAATAACAGATACCCGGGAGTGAGTTACAGACTGGAATCTAATCGAGGGGTTCGGGGGGTTTATCTGTAGAATAACAGATACCCGGGAGTGAGTTACAGGCTGGAATCTAATCGAGGGGTTCGGGGGGTTTATATATAGAATAACAGATACCCCGGAGTGAGTTACAGGCTGGAATCTAATCGAGGGGTTCGGGGGGTTTATATGTAGAATAACAGATACCCGGGAGTGAGTTACAGGCTGGAATCTAATCGAGGGGTTCGGGGGGTTTATATATAGAATAACAGATACCCGGGAGTGAGTTACAGGCTGGAATCTAATCGAGGGGTTCGGGGGGTTTATATATAGAATAACAGATACCCGGGAGTGAGTTACAGACTGGAATCTAATCGAGGGGTTCGGGGGGTTTATACATAGAATAACAGATACCCGAGAGTGAGTTACAGACTGGAATCTAATCGAGGGGTTCAGGGGGTTTATATATAGAATAACAGATACCCCGGAGTGAGTTACAGGCTGGAATCTAATCGAGGGGTTCGCGGGGTTTATATATAGAATAACAGATACCCGGGAGTGAGTTACAGACTGGAATCTAATCGAGGGGTTCGGGGGGTTTATATATAGAATAACAGATACACGGGAGTGAGTTACAGACTGGAATCTAATCGAGGGGTTCGGGGGGTTTATATATAGAATAACAGATACCCGGGAGTGAGTTGCAGGCTGGAATCTAATCGAGGGGTTCGGGGGGTTTATATATAGAATAACAGATACCCCGGAGTGAGTTACAGGCTGGAATCTAATCGAGGGGTTCGGGGGGTTTATATGTAGAATAACAGATACCCGGGAGTGAGTTACAGGCTGGAATCTAATCGAGGGGTTCGGGGGGTTTATATATAGAATAACAGATACCCGGGAGTGAGTTACAGACTGGAATCTAATCGAGGGTTTCGGCGGGGTTTATATATAGAATAACAGATACCCGGGAGTGAGTTACAGGCTGGAATCTAATCGAGGGGTTCGGGGGGTTTATATATAGAATAACAGATACCCGGGAGTGAGTTACAGACTGGAATCTAATCGAGGGGTTCGGGGGGTTTATATATAGAATAACAGATACCCGGGAGTGAGTTACAGGCTGGAATCTAATCGAGGGGTTCGGGGGGTTTATATATAGAATAACAGATACCCGGGAGTGAGTTACAGGCTGGAATCTAATCGAGGGGTTCGGGGGGTTTATATATAGAATAACAGATACCCGGGAGTGAGTTACAGACTGGAATCTAATCGAGGGGTTCGGGGGGGTTTATATATAGAATAACAGATACCCGGGAGTGAGTTACAGGCTGGAATCTAATCGAGGGGTTCGGGGGGGTTTATATATAGAATAACAGATACCCGGGAGTGGGTTACAGGCTGGAATCTAATCGAGGGGTTCGGGGGGTTTATATATAGAATAACAGATACCCGGGAGTGAGTTACAGGCTGGAATCTAATCGAGGGGTTCGGGGGGGTTTATATATAGAATAACAGATACCCGGGAGTGAGTTGCAGGCCCTGTATCAATCCCAACTAATCCCACTTGTCCATTTTCTCCGAAGGCCCTGTATCTGATTTAAATATCTCTCCAGTGTTCCCTCAAATGATTCAATGGTCTTTCTCTGCTCACTGTGGTGGAATGTTCCCTGTTCCAACAAACTCTCTGTGCAAAGACATTTCTCCTCACTCTCAGTGATCATTTTAAATTAACGACTCCTCAGCACTGATTCTCCAACCAGACGAAAGTCTTTCAATTTTCACCCGATCAAAACTTTGTGATTTTAACATCCTCGATGGAATCTGCTCTGAACTTTCTCTGTTGCAGTGGACATAATCTCAGTATCACAGGCATCTCCTCATCACTCGAAACATCTTCACTCCCGTCACCCCCTTCACTCCCTAACCTCCCCTGCCTTCACTCCACAGGATGCACTGCAGCTACTCGCCAAGGCTTCTTCGACAGCACCTCCCAAACCCGCGACCTCTACCACCGAGAAGGACAAGAGCAGCAGGAACATGGGAACAACACCACCTGCACGTTCCCCTCCGAGTCACACACCATCCCGACTTGGAAATATATCGCCGTTCCTTCATCGTCGCTGGGTCAAAATCCTGGAACTCCCTTCCTAACAGCACTGTGGGAGAACCTTCACCACACGGACTGCAGCGGTTCAAGTAGGCGGCTCACCACCGCCTTCTCAAGGGGCAATTAGGGATGGGCAATAAATGCCGGCCTCGCCAGCGACGCCCACATCCCACGAACGAATAAAAAAAAAACATC
Source organism: Heptranchias perlo (assembly GCF_035084215.1). Classification (NCBI taxonomy): domain Eukaryota; kingdom Metazoa; phylum Chordata; class Chondrichthyes; order Hexanchiformes; family Hexanchidae; genus Heptranchias; species Heptranchias perlo. Next base: position 22,737 of record NW_027139893.1, on the reverse strand, counting down.
CTCTCCCAACCCCCTTCACTCCCTGACCCCCTTCACTCCCTGACCCCCTTCACTCCCTGACCCCCTTCTCTCCCTGACCCCCTTCACTCCCTGACCCCCTTCACTCCCTGACCACCTTCACTCCCTGACCCCCTTCACTCCCTAACCCCCTTCACTCCCTAACCTCCTTCACTCCCTAAACCCCCTTCACTCCCTAAACCCCCTTCACTCCCTAACCTCCTTCACTCCCTCACCCCCTTCACTCCCTCACCCCCTTCACTCCCTCACCCCCTTCACTCCCTCACCCCCTTCACTCCCTAACCCCCTTCACTCCCTAACCCCCTTCACTCCCTAACACCCTTCACTCCCTAACACCCTTCACTCCCTAACCTCCTTCACTCCCTAAACCCCCTTCACTCCCTCACCCCCTTCACTCCATAACCCCCTTCACTCCCTCACCCCCTTCACTCCCTCACCCCCTTCACTCCCTCACCCCCTTCACTCCCTCACCCCCTTCACTCCCTCACCCCCTTCACTCCCTCACCCCCTTCACTCCCTCACCCCCTTCACTCCCTCACCCCCTTCACTCCCTCACCCCCTTCACTCCCTCACCCCCTTCACTCCCTCACCCCCTTCACTCCCTCACCCCCTTCACTCCCTAACCCCCTTCACTCCCTCACCCCCTTCACTCCCTCACCCCCTTCACTCCCTCACCCCCTTCACTCCCTCACCCCCTTCACTCCCTGACCCCCTTCACTCCCTAACCTCCTTCACTCCCTCACCCCCTTCACTCCCTCACCCCCTTCACTCCCTCACCCCCTTCACTCCCTCACCCCCTTCACTCCCTGACCCCCTTCACTCCCTGACCTCCTTCACTCCCTGACCCCCTTCACTCCCTGACCCCCTTCACTCCCTGACCCCCTTCACTCCCTGACCTCCTTCACTCCCTGACCCCCTTCACTCCCTGACCCCCTTCACTCCTTAACCTCCTTCACTCCCTAACCCCCTTCACTCCCTAACCCCCTTCACTCCCTAACCCCCTTCACTCCCTAACCCCCTTCACTCCCTAACCCCCTTCACTCCCTAACCCCCTTCACTCCCTAACCCCCTTCACTCCCTAACCTCCTTCACTCCCTGACCTCCTTCACTCCCTGACCCCCTTCACTCCCTGACCCCCTTCACTCCCTAACCTCCTTCACTCCCTAACCTCCTTCACTCCCTGACCCCCTTCACTCCCTGACCCCCTTCACTCCCTAACCTCCTTCACTCCCTAACCCCCTTCACTCCCTAAACCCTCTTCACTCCATAACCCCCTTCACTCCCTAAACCCCCTTCACTCCCTAAACCCCCTTCACTCCCTAAACCCCCTTCACTCCCTAAACCCCCTTCACTCCCTAAACCCCCTTCACTCCCTAACCCCCTTCACTCCCTAAACCCCCTTCACTCCCTAAACCCCCTTCACTCCCTAAACCCCCTTCACTCCCTAAACCCCCTTCACTCCCTAAACCCCCTTCACTCCCTGACCCCCTTCACTCCCTAACCTCCTTCACTCCCTAACCCCCTTCACTCCCTAAACCCTCTTCACTCCATAACCCCCTTCACTCCCTCACCCCCTTCACTCCCTCACCCCCTTCACTCCCTCACCCCCTTCACTCCCTCACCCCCTTCACTCCCTCACCCCCTTCACTCCCTCACCCCCTTCACTCCCTCACCCCCTTCACTCCCTCACCCCCTTCACTCCCTCACCCCCTTCACTCCCTCACCCCCTTCACTCCTTAAACCCTCTTCACTCCATAACCCCCTTCACTCCCTCACCCCCTTCACTCCATAACCCCCTTCACTCCCTCACCCCCTTCACTCCATAACCTCCTTCACTCCCAAACCCCCTTCACTCCCTCACCCCCTTCACTCCTTAAACCCTCTTCACTCCATAACCCCCTTCACTCCCTCACCCCCTTCACTCCCTAACCTCCTTCACTCCCAAACCCCCTTCACTCCCTCACCCCCTTCACTCCATAACCCCCTTCACTCCCTCACCCCCTTCACTCCATAACCCCCTTCACTCCCTAACCCCCTTCACTCCCAAACCCCCTTCACTCCCTAAACCCCCTTCACTCCCTAACCCCCTTCACTCCCTCACCCCCTTCACTCCTTAAACCCTCTTCACTCCATAACCCCCTTCACTCCATAACCCCCTTCACTCCATAACCCCCTTCACTCCATAACCTCCTTCACTCCCTAACCTCCTTCACTCCCTAACCTCCTTCACTCCCAAACCCCCTTCACTCCCTAACCCCCTTCACTCCCTAACCCCCTTCACTCCCAAACCCCCTTCACTCCCAAACCCCCTTCACTCCCTAAACCCCCTTCACTCCCTAAACCCCCTTCACTCCCTAAACCCCCTTCACTCCCTAACCCCCTTCACTCCCTAAACCCCCTGCACTCCCTAAACCCCCTTCACTCCCTAAACCCCCTTCACTCCCTCACCCCCTTCACTCCCTCACCCCCTTCACTCCCTCACCCCCTTCACTCCCTCACCCCCTTCACTCCCTCACCCCCTTCACTCCCTCACCCCCTTCACTCCCTAAACCCCCTTCACTCCCTAACCCCCTTCACTCCCTCACCCCCTTCACTCCCTAACCCCCTTCACTCCCTAAACCCCTTCACTCCCTAAACCCCCTTCACTCCCTAACCCCCTTCACTCCCTAACCCCCTCCACCCCATTACCCCCTTCACTCCCTAAACCCCCTTCACCCCATAACCCCCTTCACTCCCTCACCCCCTTCACTCCCTAACCCCCTCCACCCCATTACCCCCTTCACTCCCTAAACCCCCTTCACTCCCTCACCCCCTTCACTCCCTAAACCCCCTTCACTCCCTAAACCCCCTTCACTCCCTAACCCCCTTCACCCCATAACCCCCTTCACTCCCTAACCCCCTTCACTCCCTAAACCCCCTTCACTCCCTAAACCCCCTTCACTCCCAAACCCCCTTCACTCCCTAAACCCCCTTCACTCCATAACCCCCTTCACTCCCTAAACCCCCTTCACTCCCTAAACCCCCTCAATCTCCCAACCAACTTCAGGCCCGAATAGCCTTTTATCCTTACTGTCCCTCAAACTCTGGAACCTGGGGATCAAACCCGACCCCAGACGGAGGGGAGTGAAGGTCACCTCTCCCTCTGGTGGGGGGGACGGGCGCTGGGTGGGTCAGTGGGTCAGACCCTGACCTTTCACCCTCTGAGGGACCTTGTTCTCCGATCTTCCCTCCCGTTACGATCGGGATCAGTTGGGTTGCCTCTCTCTGCCCCCTGGGGTGGGCGATCGCAGGGACGACAAATGGGCCTCAGCCCCCCCCCCCAGGCTTTCTCGAGGCGGAGACGGAAAACAGCCAGGGTTCCTGCTCCTGATCTCCATCTTGTGACCCTACCCCCCCCGACCATCCCCCTCTCCCGCTCCTTGCTGGAGAGTGTGGCGGAGCGGAGGAGGGGGTTGAAGGCAGGAACGAGGCAACACCCCAGTCAACAGCAACCAACAGCGCTCGGACGGGAAAAACGGAGAGAAACGGGGAACAGGCCATTCGGCCCGAAAGCTCCGTGCCAGCTCCACACCAGCCTCCCCCTGACCTTCCTTCGTCTCGCCCCGTAGACGTGGGGAAGAGCTCGGAGAGAGGCTGAACTCAGACCCCCAGGCATGTCCGGGGGGAAGGTGGCCAACCTGCAGGCCAAATAGGAACAGGAGGCAGCCACAGTTAACAAAAGAGAATCCTTTTATTGCACTATAACATACACAAGGGCAGCCTGAAACGATCAGCAGTTTTGAGCAGAGGTTGGGAGACAGCCTGGAATGTCTGATCAAAGCAGGGCACGGTCGGGAGAATTAACTGAACGACAAGGTGTTCAGAGAGGCCCTGCGATCACAATGTCAGTCAGAATTAAATTCAAAATTCTTCATTTTTAACGGTTACATTAAACACTCCCAGGGCAGGTACAGGGTTAGATACAGAGTAAAGCTCCCTCTACACTGTCCCGTCAAACACCCCCAGGGCAGGTACAGGGTTAGATACAGAGTAAAGCTCCCTCTACACCGTCCCGTCAAACACTCCCAGGGCGGGTACAGGGTTAGATACAGAGTAAAGCTCCCTCTACACTGTCCCATCAAACACTCCCAGGGCAGGTACAGGGTTAGATACAGAGTAAAGCTCCCTCTACACTGTCCCATCAAACACTCCCAGGGCAGGTACAGGGTTAGATACAGAGTAAAGCTCCCTCTACACTGTCCCATCAAACACTCCCAGGGCAGGTACAGGGTTAGATACAGAGTAAAGCTCCCTCTACACTGTCCCATCAAACACTCCCAGGGCAGGTACAGGGTTAGATACAGAGTAAAGCTCCCTCTACACTGTCCCATCAAACACTCCCAGGGCAGGTACAGGGTTAGATACAGAGTAAAGCTCCCTCTACACTGTCCCGTCAAACACTCCCAGGGCAGGTACAGGGTTAGATACAGAGTAAAGCTCCCTCTACACTGTCCCATCAAACACTCCCAGGGCAGGTACAGGGTTAGATACAGAGTAAAGCTCCCTCTACACTGTCCCATCAAACACTCCCAGGGCAGGTACAGGGTTAGATACAGAGTAAAGCTCCCTCTACACTGTCCCATCAAACACTCCCAGGGTAGGTACAGGGTTAGATACAAAGTAAAGCTCCCTCTACACTGTCCCATCAAACACTCCTAGGGTAGGTACAGGGTTAGATACAGAGTAAAGCTCCCGCTACACTGTCCCATCAAACACTCCCAGGGCAGGTACAGGGTTAGATACAGAGTAAAGCTCCCTCTACACCGTCCCGTCAAACACTCCCAGGGCAGGTACAGCACGGGTTAGATACAGAGTAAAGCTCCCTCTACACTGTCCCATCAAACACTCCCAGGGCAGGTACAGGGTTAGATACAGAGTAAAGCTCCCTCTCCACTGTCCCGTCAAACACTCCCAGGGCAGGTACAGGGTTAGATACAGAGTAAAGCTCCCTCTACACCGTCCCATCAAACACTCCCAGGGCAGGTACAGGGTTAGATACAGAGTAAAGCTCCCTCTACACCGTCCCATCAAACACTCCCAGGGCAGGTACAGGGTTAGATACAGAGTAAAGCTCCCTCTACACCGTCCCGTCAAACACTCCCAGGGCAGGTACAGCACGGGTTAGATACAGAGTAAAGCTCCCTCTACACTGTCCCATCAAACACTCCCAGGGCAGGTACAGGGTTAGATACAGAGTAAAGCTCCCTCTACACCGTCCCATCAAACACTCCCAGGGCAGGTACAGGGTTAGATACAGAGTAAAGCTCCCTCTACACCGTCCCATCAAACACTCCCAGGGCAGGTACAGGGTTAGATACAGAGTAAAGCTCCCTCTACACTGTCCCGTCAAACACTCCCAGGGCAGGTACAGGGTTAGATACAGAGTAAAGCTCCCTCTACACTGTCCCATCAAACACTCCCAGGGCAGGTACAGGGTTAGATACAGAGTAAAGCTCCCTCTACACTGTCCCATCAAACACTCCCAGGGCAGGTACAGGGTTAGATACAGAGTAAAGCTCCCTCTACACTGCCCTAATTGGCCCAGGGACGAGGTGTTGAGCGGGCGCAGGCCCAGGGAGCAGGAATGATATTGCACGTTAAATACACAAGATTCGGTAAACACAAGGGAATGATAATCAGTGATAAAAACACTTGTCGAGGCGCTGGTCTGACTCCGAGTCGCTGTAAACTGCGAGCGAGTGTGTCGAGGAGCTGGCCGTCCACATCTGGCAGACTCTTTCCTGACGGAATTCCGATGCCCTCGCACTTCCGCGCGCGCGTGTGACACGTCGGGACCGTCCCCGCGTCGGAAAAGCATTGTCCGGGAAGCGAAACACGTCCTCCTCCTCCTCCTCCTCCTCCTCCTCCTCCTCCTCCTCGCGGCTTGGCGTGACGTCAGGCCAATGTCAAGGGTTCGCTCTTAGGCCTGGGGCCCGGGAGTCGCCTCGGCCCGTGGCAGGGACGCCCATTGTCAATTCGACATGTTGCCCCACCCCGCCCGACCTAGTAGCTGGAACGAGCCAGGTCGGTGGAGACAAAGTAAGTGCTCAGCTCACCCTTACCTTTCACCTTGATCATGCCTCGGTTGTAGCAAGTGTAGCCCAGTCTGCGGAGCACCTTACCTGTCTCTTCCGTCACCTGCAAGGAGAGAACGGAGCGAAGAGTAATGCTGGAGCACAGGTTCCAAATGCACCAACCCAACAAGGCCAATGGGAATGTTGGCCTTTATCTCAAAGAGGGCTGGAATACAAAGGGGTGGAAGTTATGGACAGAGCTCTGGTTAGACCCCATCTGGAGCACGGCGTTCAGTTCTGGGCACCGCACCTCAGGAAGGAGATATTGGCCTCGGAGGTGGATTCACCAGAATAATTCCAGGGTTGAATTACGAGGACGGGTGGCATTGACTTGGCTTGTGCGCCCTTGAGTATACAAGGGTCAGGGGTGATTTACGTGATATTGGGATTCGAGTAGATAGAGAGAAACTATTTCCTCTGGTTGGGGGGGGGGGGGGCGGGGGAGTCCAGAGCAAAGCGGAGGAGGAGGGGGGCACATTCTCATAATTAGAGCCAGGCCGTTCAGGGGTGAAGTCAGGAATCACTTCTTCACACAAAGGGGAGTGGGAATCTGGAACATCTCTCTCCCCCAAAAGGTTGGGGGCCAGTTGGAGCATTCAAGACTGCGATCGATCGATTTTCGATGGGTATCAAGGGATTTGGAGCAGGGGAGGGTAAATGGAGCTGAGGTGCAGGTCAGACATGGTCTGATTGAATGGTGGAGTAGGCTTGAGGGGCTGAACGGCCTCCTCCGGTTACTATGTTCCCAGCATGAGAAACGGCATCAGGCATGAGGGGGATGCAGGGCGCTGGGTTATTGCCGAGCAGCAAAGAACAGGAGAGAATGGGAAGGGGATTGGTCCATTGGGATTGTGTACAATGGGAGCGAATGGGAAGGGGTTTGGGTCCATTGGGATTGTGTACAATGGGAGTGAATGGGAAGGGGTTTGGGTCCATTGGGATTGTGTACAATGGGAGTGAATGGGAAGGGGTTTGGGTCCATTGGGATTGTGTACAATGGGAGCGAATGGGAAGGGGTTTGGGTCCATTGGGATTGTGTACAATGGGAGTGAATGGGAAGGGGTTTGATCCATTGGGATTGTGTACAATGGGAGTGAATGGGAAGGGGTTTGATCCATTGGGATTGTGCAGAATGGGAGTGAATGGGAAGGGGTTTGATCCATTGGGATTGTGTACAATGGGAGTGAATGGGAAGGGGTTTGGTCCATTGGGATTGTGTACAATGGGAGTGAATGTGAAGGGGTTTGGTCCATTGGGATTGTGTAGAATGGGAGTGAATGGGAAGGGGTTTGATCCATTGGGATTGTGTACAATGGGAGTGAATGGGAAGGCGTTTGGTCCATTGGGATTGTGTACAATGGGAGCGAATGGGAAGGGGTTTGGGTCCATTGGGATTGTGTACAATGGGAGCGAATGGGAAGGGGTTTGGGTCCATTGGGATTGTGTACAATGGGAGTGAATGGGAAGGGGTTTGATCCATTGGGATTGTGTACAATGGGAGTGAATGGGAAGGGGTTTGATCCATTGGGATTGTGTACAATGGGAGTGAATGGGAAGGGGTTTGATCCATTGGGATTGTGTACAATGGGAGTGAATGGGAAGGGGTTTGATCCATTGGGATTGTGTACAATGGGAGTGAATGGGAAGGGGTTTGGGTCCATTGGGATTGTGTACAATGGGAGAGGATGGGAAGGGGTTTGATCCATTGGGATTGTGTACAATGGGAGAGAATGGGAAGGGGTTTGATCCATTGGGATTGTGTACAATGGGAGCGGATGGGAAGGGGTGTGATCCATTGGGATTGTGTACAACGGGAGCGGATGGGAAGGGGTTTGATCCATTGGGATTGTGTCCAATGGGAGTGAATGGGAAGGGGGATGGGTCCATTGGGATTGTAATGGGAGTGAATGGGAAGGGGTTTGGATCCATTGGGATTGTGTACAATGGGAGTGAATGGGAAGGGGTTTGATCCATTGGGATTGTGTCCAATGGGAGCGGATGGGAAGGGGTTTGATCCATTGGGATTGTAATGGGAGTGAATGGGAAGGGGTTTGGGTCCATTGGGATTGTAATGGGAGCGGATGGGAAGGGGTTTGATCCATTGGGATTGTGTCCAATGGGAGCGGATGGGAAGGGGTTTGATCCATTGGGATTGTGTACAGGGGGAGCGGATGGGAAGGGGTTTGGGTCTATTGGGATTGTGTACAATGGGAGTGAATGGGAAGGGGTTTGGGTCTATTGGGATTGTGTACAGTGGGAGTGAATGGGAAGGGGTTTGATCCATTGGGATTGTAATGGGAGCGGATGGGAAGGGGTTTGGGTCCATTACTGGTGAGTGCTCACTGGGTGTGCCTCTGGTCTTATCTGCTTGCTCCGTACCTGTATTCTGCCCAGGACCCCGGTGCTGTCCATTCGACTGGCCACATTGACACTGTTGCCCCAAATATCATATTGTGGCTTTCGTGCACCTATCACCCCGGCAACGACAGGCCCATGGTTAATTCCTGGCAACAGAGAAAGTGGCAGCCATTAACCGGCAGGGAGACAACAACAACAACAACAACAACAACAACCACCTGCATTTATATAGCGACTTTAACGTAGTAAAACGTCCCGAGGGGCTTCACAGGAGCGATTATCAAACTAAATTTGACACCGAGACACATAAGGAGATATTAGGACAGGTGACCAAAAGCTTGGTCAAAGAGGTAGGTTTTAAGGAGCGTCTTAAAGGAGGAGAGAGAGAGGCGGAGAGGTTTAGGGAGGGAATTCCAGAGCTTGGGGCCTAGACGGCTGAAGACACGGCCGCCAATGGTGGAGCGATGGAAATCGGGGATGGGCGAGAGTGCCAGAATTGGAGGAGCGCAGAGATCTGGGAGGGTTGGAGGAGGTTACAGGGATAGGGAGGGCGGGGGGGGGGGTCGAGGGCCATGGAGAGATTGGAAAACAAGGATGAGAATTTTGAAATCCAGGCCGGACCGGGGGCCGATGCAGGTCAGCGAGCACAGTAGTTGGGGGGCGGGGGCGACAGGGGAACGGGACTTGGTGCGAGTTAGGATACAGCGGGGGGGGGCGGGGGGCAGCAGAGTTTTGGATGAGCTGGAGTTGACGGAGGGTGGGAGACGGGAGGCCGGCCAGGAGAGCGTTGCGATAGTGGAGTCGAGGGCCGTGGAAGGAAAGCGGCTTCTTTCACTAAAACATCCCAGCTGTTTCGGAGGGGAAACACAAGGACCGGTGGGACACAGAAGCAGAAGGTGGGGGCAATTCAGTCGGGATGCACTCACCGATTCGTAGCTTGAAGCTGTTGAACGAATGTTTGTTGATAAAATCAAGCTTTCCCATGAGGGCCACCGCAAACTCCACCATTACCCCAATATGCATGCAATTCCGTTCCGAGTCCTGTCGTGGGGGGGTGTGGGGATAGCAGGGAGAAGACAAAAATAGGGTCAATAACATAACAGGCAACCTTCCTGAGTGAACAATTGGCTCCAAGTCACTAGATCAATTCCTGGGATGAGAGGGTTGTCCTATGAGGAGAGATTGAGTAGAATGGGCCGATACTCTCTGGAGTTCAGAAGAATGAGAGTTGATCTCATTGAAACATATAAGATTCTGAGGGGGCTTCACAGGGTCGATGCTGAGAGGCTGTTTCCCCCTGGCTGGAGAGTCTAGAACCAGGGGGCATAGTCTCAGGATAAGGGGTCGGCCATTTAGGACTGAGATGAGGAGGAATTTCTTCACTCAGAGGGTCGTGAATCTTTGGATTTCTCTACCCCAGAGGGCTGTGGATGCTCAGTCGTTCAAGACTGAGATCGATGGATTTCTGGACTCGAGGGGAATCAAGGGATACGGGGATCGGGCAGGAAAGTGGAGTTGAGGTGGAAGATCAGCCATGATCTGATTGAATGGCGGAGCAGGCTCGAGGGGCCGAATGGCCATCTCCTGCTCCCGTTTCTTACGTTCTTGCCAACCTGTCGTGTTGTTTTATTTGGCTCTCTATCACCTGGGTCCGTCAATCCTGGTGGAATAGTCTTCCTACAGGTGAAAGGTGAAATTTGACCCTCGGCTCCCCGAAGGTGGGGGCGGGCGGGCAGGCGGGGGGGGGGGGGTGAAAGGTCAGTACCTGACCGCACCCTGCTCCGTTACAGGAAGTGCAACGGCTGAATCTCGGCCCCGGGAGAAGCCCCTTCGGCCCGTCTCCCCGTTACCTGCAGACCCTCCTGGCCCAGGGCGGCGTTCAGCCCCGACGCTGCCATGTAGGTGCTGCCGATGGTCTTGATCTTCTCCACGCCGCTGAACTTGGGTTTCGAGAGGAGCTGCAGAGAGGAGAAACGGACTCGGTGAAAACCAGGGCATTCCTCACCACAGCCCACCCCCCACCCCTCCATCTCCTCTGTTAAGTCAACATGGAAACCACGGTGGGCAAAATTGGGTGGGATCTTGCTGTGCCCGACTCCGCTGCCTCTTTCCCCTCCCGTCGAGGGGTTAAGGGAGCTCATAGGTTCTGCCCGCCCGCAAGTGGGAGGGTCTATTCCGATGATATGTAAATGAGGTGTCTCCGTAGTTCATGCAACGCATCTCCTGACCTGTGTTGCCCTGGTAACCAATATGGGCCTCAGTGACTTACATCGAGTCCACAGCACAGAAACAGGCCATTCGGCCCGACTGCTCCGTGCTGGTGTTTATGCTCCACACGAGCCTCCTCCCTCCCTACTCCATCTCACCCTATCAGCATATCCTTCTATTCCTTTCTCCCTCATGTGTTTATCGAGCTTCCCCTTAAATCCATCTCCACTATTCACCTCGACTGCTCCTTGTGGGAGCGAGTTCCACATTCTCACCGCTCTCTGGGGAAAGAAGTTTCTCCTGAATTCCCTATTGGATTTATTAGTGACTTGTGATGTCCCTCTAGTTCTGGTCTCCCCCCACAAGTTGAAACATCTTCTCTACGTCTACCCCATCGAACCCTTTCATTATCTTAAAGACCTCGATCAGGTCACTCCCTCAGCCTTCTCTTTTCCAGAGAGAAGAGCCCCAGCCTGTTCAGCCTTTCCTGATAAGGATATCCTCTCAGTTCTGGTATCATCCTTGTGAATCTTTTTCGCACCTTCTCCAGTGCCTCTATATCCTTTTTATAATAATGGAGACCAGAACTGTTCACAGTGCTCCAAGTGTGGTCTAACCAAGGTTCTCTACAAGTTTAAGTCTACAGCACAACTCTACAACTCTCTGGAGTTTCGAAGAATGAGAGGTGATCTCATTGAAACATCTAAGATTCTGAGGGGGCTCGACAGGGTCGATGCTGAGAGGCTGTTTCCCCTGGCTGGAGAGTCTAGAACCAGGGGGCATAGTCTCAGGATAAGGGGTCGGCCATTCAAGACTGAGATGAGGAGGAATTTCTTCACTCGGAGGGTCGTGAATCTTTGGAATTCCCTACCCCAGAGGGCTGTGGATGCTCAGTCGTTGAGTATATTCAAGACTGAGATCGATAGATTTTCGGACTCGAGGGGAATCGAGGGATACGGGGATCGGGCGGGAAAGTGGAGTTGAGGTGGAAGATCGGCCATGATCTGATTGAATGGCGGAGCAGGGGTCGAGGGGCCGAATGGCCTGCTCCTGCTCCTATTTCTTATGTTCTTAACATAAGTTCCTTGCTTTTTAATTCTGTCCCTCTAGAAATGGACCCCAGTGCTTGGTTTGCCTTTTTTATGGCCTTATTAACCTGCGTCGCTACTTCTAGTCAGGATGTAAATTTGGACAGGCCGATTGAGAAACTTTTAACCCCAAGGTGTCTCAGGGGCTTTCCTCCTCCCTCCTCTTCTTTAACTGAGGTCCAAAATATTTAATCTCAGCCCCCGTTTCCCCCTCTGCACAGGGGGAGTGGGACAAGATCGGGGGCACAACTAGTGAGTGGGCAGAATGAACGAACTTGCATTCACCACCTCAGGACGTCCCAAAACGCTTTCCAGCCAACCAAGTACTTCTGAAGTGTTTTCGCTGTCGTAACGTAGGGAAACGCGGCAGCCAGTTTGCGCACAGCAAGACCCCACAAGCAGCAACGTGATAAATGATCGGCGGACTCAGCACAGACCCAAAGGGGCTGGAACTTTGGCGCTCCCTGCCCTGTGGGGCTCAGTGCCGCTCTGGGGGCAGGGTACTGATATCACCGTGACCTCTCCTTCAGAGAGAGAGAGAGAGAGAGAGGGCACAGGGGCGATGGGTTGAATGGGGAAAGGGCAGGGGAACGGGCCGAACACAGAAACGGGAGGAGGCCATTCAGCCCCTCGAGCCTCTTCCGCCATTCAATGAGATCATGGCTGACCTGTGACCTATCTCCAAATACCCGCCTTAGCCCCATATCCCTTAATACCTTTGGCTAACAAAAATCTACCAATCTCAGATTGAAAATTAACAATTGAGGTAGCATAGTTTGTGGAAGAGAGTTCCAAACTCCTACCACCCTTTGTGTGTAGAAGTGTTTCCTAATTTCACTCCTGAAAGTCCTGGCTCTAATTTTTAGACAATGTCCCCTCGTCCTAGAATCCCCAACCAGCGGAAATAGTTTCTCTCTATCTACCCCATCAGTGCCCCTTAACATCTTGAAGA
>NW_027139892.1:57500-67500 GCF_035084215.1 Heptranchias perlo | reverse complement strand
TCAATCGTTTCCCCATTTATAATTAATTTTAAAAATCGGGTTACTCAGTTCTGGTTTACCAGTTCCCTCTTCGGACTTAGTTTTTGGTTAATCATTTCCGGTTCACCAGTTCCCGTTTTGGACTTAGTCTCTGCGGGCCGTTTCTCATCTTTTGGTTCATCAGTTCCCCTCTTTTAATAATTTTTTGGCTGCTTTCGTTTGATCATTTCCCTGCCTTCTGGGTGACTTTTGCCCCTTAGGACTTCATCGCCGCACATTATTTTCGACTTCTGGTTGATCATTTCACCCCTTTTAATCATTTTTGCAACTTTTGGTTAACCATTTCACCCAGCTTCTGGTTAACCATTTCCCCTTTGGGACTTAGTCTCTGAGCATTCTTTTGGGATTCTGGTTAATCATTTGCCAATTTTTAAAAAATGTTGCCGCTTTTGTTTAATGCTTTCTGGTCAACCTTTCCCTCTTTCAGACTTCACCGCGGCACATTGCTTTAGCCTCCTGGTTAATCATTTCACCCCTTTTAATCATTTTTGCAACTTTTGGTTAACCATTTCCCCCAGCTTCTGGTTAACCATTTCCCCTTTGGGACTTGGTCTCTGAGCATTCTTTTGGGATTCTGGTTAATCATTTGCCAATTTTTTAAAAATGTTGCCACTTTTGTTTAATGCTTTCTGGTCAACCTTTCCCTCTTTCAGACTTCACCGCGGCACATTGCTCCAGCCTCCTGGTTAATCATTTCACCCCTTTTAATCATTTTTGCAACTTTTGGTTAACCATTTCCCCCAGCTTCTGGTTAACCATTTCCCCTTTGGGACTTAGTCTCTGAGCATTCTTTTGGGATTCTGGTTAATCATTTGCCAATTTTTTAAAAATGTTGCCACTTTTGTTTAATGCTTTCTGGTCAACCTTTCCCTCTTTCAGACTTCACCGCGGCACATTGCTTTAGCCTCCTGGTTAATCATTTCACCCCTTTTAATCATTTTTGCAACTTTTGGTTAACCATTTCCCCCAGCTTCTGGTTAACCATTTCCCCTTTGGGACTTGGTCTCTGAGCATTCTTTTGGGATTCTGGTTAATCATTTGCCAATTTTTAAAAAATGTTGCCACTTTTGTTTAATGCTTTCTGGTCAACCTTTCCCTCTTTCAGACTTCACCGCGGCACATTGCTTCAGCCTCCTGGTTAATCATTTCACCCCTTTTAATCATTTTTGCAACTTTTGGTTAACCATTTCCCCCAGCTTCTGGTTAACCATTTCCCCTTTGGGACTCAGTCTCTGAGCATTCTTTTGGGATTCTGGTTAATCATTTGCCACTTTTTTAAAAATGTTGCCGCTTTTGTTTAATGCTTTCTGGTCAACCTTTCCCTCTTTCAGACTTCACCGCGGCACATTGCTTTAGCCTCCTGGTTAATCATTTCACCCCTTTTAATCATTTTTGCAACTTTTGGTTAACCATTTCCCCCAGCTTCTGGTTAACCATTTCCCCTTTGGGACTCGGTCTCTGAGCATTCTTTTGGGATTCTGGTTAATCATTTGCCACTTTTTTAAAAATGTTGCCGCTTTTGTTTAATGCTTTCCCTGCTTTCTGGTCAACCTTTTCCCCTTTAGGACTTCACCGCGGCACATTGCTTCAGCCTCCTGGTTAATCATTTCACCCCTTTTAATCATTTTTGCAACTTTTGGTTAACCATTTCCCCCAGCTTCTGGTTAACCATTTCCCCTTTGGGACTTGGTCTCTGAGCATTCTTTTGGGATTCTGGTTAATCATTTGCCAATTTTTAAAAAATGTTGCCACTTTTGTTTAATGCTTTCTGGTCAACCTTTCCCTCTTTCAGACTTCACCGCGGCACATTGCTTCAGCCTCCTGGTTAATCATTTCACCCCTTTTAATCATTTTTGCAACTTTTGGTTAACCATTTCCCCCAGCTTCTGGTTAACCATTTCCCCTTTGGGACTTAGTCACTGAGCATTCTTTTGGGATTCTGGTTAATCATTTGCCACTTTTTTAAAAATGTTGCCGCTTTTGTTTAATGCTTTCTGGTCAACCTTTCCCTCTTTCAGACTTCACCGCGGCACATTGCTTCAGCCTCCTGGTTAATCATTTCACCCCTTTTAATCATTTTTGCAACTTTTGGTTAACCATTTCCCCCAGCTTCTGGTTAACCATTTCCCCTTTGGGACTTGGTCTCTGAGCATTCTTTTGGGATTCTGGTTAATCATTTGCCAATTTTTAAAAAATGTTGCCACTTTTGTTTAATGCTTTCTGGTCAACCTTTCCCTCTTTCAGACTTCACCGCGGCACATTGCTTCAGCCTCCTGGTTAATCATTTCACACCTTTTAATCATTTTTGCAACTTTTGGTTAACCATTTCCCCCAGCTTCTGGTTAACCATTTCCCCTTTGGGACTCAGTCTCTGAGCATTCTTTTGGGATTCTGGTTAATCATTTGCCACTTTTTTAAAAATGTTGCCGCTTTTGTTTAATGCTTTCTGGTCAACCTTTCCCTCTTTCAGACTTCACCGCGGCACATTGCTTTAGCCTCCTGGTTAATCATTTCACCCCTTTTAATCATTTTTGCAACTTTTGGTTAACCATTTCCCCCAGCTTCTGGTTAACCATTTCCCCTTTGGGACTCGGTCTCTGAGCATTCTTTTGGGATTCTGGTTAATCATTTGCCACTTTTTTAAAAATGTTGCCGCTTTTGTTTAATGCTTTCCCTGCTTTCTGGTCAACCTTTTCCCCTTTAGGACTTCACCGCGGCACATTGCTTCAGCCTCCTGGTTAATCATTTCACCCCTTTTAATCATTTTTGCAACTTTTGGTTAACCATTTCCCCCAGCTTCTGGTTAACCATTTCCCCTTTGGGACTTGGTCTCTGAGCATTCTTTTGGGATTCTGGTTAATCATTTGCCAATTTTTAAAAAATGTTGCCGCTTTTGTTTAATGCTTTCTGGTCAACCTTTCCCTCTTTCAGACTTCACCGCGGCACATTGCTTCAGCCTCCTGGTTAATCATTTCACCCCTTTTAATCATTTTTGCAACTTTTGGTTAACCATTTCCCCCAGCTTCTGGTTAACCATTTCCCCTTTGGGACTTAGTCACTGAGCATTCTTTTGGGATTCTGGTTAATCATTTGCCACTTTTTTAAAAATGTTGCCGCTTTTGTTTAATGCTTTCTGGTCAACCTTTCCCTCTTTCAGACTTCACCGCGGCACATTGCTTTAGCCTCCTGGTTAATCATTTCACCCCTTTTAATCATTTTTGCAACTTTTGGTTAACCATTTCCCCCAGCTTCTGGTTAACCATTTCCCCTTTGGGACTTAGTCTCTGAGCATTCTTTTGGGATTCTGGTTAACCATTTGCCACTTTTTAAAAAATGTTGCCGCTTTTGTTTAATCGTTTCCCTGCTATGTGGTCAACCTTTTCCCCTTTCAGACTTCATCGCCGCGCATTGTTGTCGACTTCTGGTTAATCATTTTTCCCCTTTAAATCTTTTTTTGCCACTTTCGGTTAACCATTTCACCCAGCTTCTGGTTAACCATTTGCCCCATTATACTGAATTTTTCCGCTTTGGTTTAATCGTTTCCCTGCTTTCTTGTCAACCTTTTCCCCTTTTGGACTTTGCCGCCGCACTTTGCTTTCGCCTTCTGGTTAAACATTTCTCCCCTTTTAATCCTTTTTCCCACTTTTGGTTCACCATTTCCCCCAGCTTCTGGTTAACCATTTCCCCTTTGGGACTTAGTCCCTGAGCATTCTTTTGGGATTCTGGTTAATCATTTGCCACTTTTTAAAAAATGTTGCCGCTTTTGTTTAATCGTTTCCCTGCTTTCTGGTCAACCTTTTCTCCTTTAGGACTTCGCCGCCGCACTTTGCTTTCGCCTTCTGGTTAATCATTTCACCCCTTTTAATCCTTTTTCCCACTTTTGGTTAAACAGTTCACCCAGCTTCTGGTTAACCATTTGCCCCTTTTTTACTGAATTTTTCCGCTTTGGTTTAATCATTTCCCTGCTTTCTTGTCAAACTTTCCCCCTTTAGGACTTCGCCGCCGCACTTTGCTTTCGCCTTCTGGTTAATCATTTCACAACATTTTAATCCTTTTTCCCACTTTTGGTTAAACAGTTCACCCAGCTTCTGGTTAACCATTTGCCCCTTTGGGACTTAAGTCTCTGAGCATTCTTTTGGGATTCTGGTTCACCATTTGTCCCTTTTTAAAAGATATTGCTGCTTCTGTTTAATCATTTCCCTGCTTTGCGGTCGACCTATTCCTCTTTCAGACTTCATCGCCGCGCATTGTTTTCGACATCTGGTTAAACATTTCTCCCCTTTTAATCCTTTTTCCCACTTTTGGTTAAGCAGTTCACCCAACTTCTGGTTAACCATTTGCCCCTTCTTACTGAATTTTTCTGCTTTTGTTTAATCATTTCCCTGCTTTATGGTCAACCTTTTCCCCTTTAGGACTTCGCCGCCGCACTTTGCTTTCGCCTTCTGGTTAATCATTTCACAACATTTTAATCCTTTTTCCCACTTTTGGTTAAACAGTTCACCCAGCTTCTGGTTAACCATTTGCCCCTTTGGGACTTAAGTCTCTGAGCATTCTTTTGGGATTCTGGTTCACCATTTGTCCCTTTTTAAAAGATATTGCTGCTTCTGTTTAATCCTTTCCCTGCTTTGCGGTCAACCTTTTCCTCTTTCAGACTTCATCGCCGCGCATTGTTTTCGACATCTGGTTCAACATTTCTCCCCTTTTAATCCTCTTTCCCGCTTTTGGTTAAGCAGTTCACCCAACTTCTGGTTCACCACTTGCCCCTTTTTACTGAATTTTTCTGCTTTTGTTTAATCATTTCCCTGCATTCCGGTCAACCTTTCCCTCTTTCAGACTTAATCGCCGCACATTGTTGTCGACTTCTGGTTGATCAGTTCACCCCTTTTTTATCCTTTTTCCCACTTTGGGTTAAGCAGTTCACCCAGCTACTGGTTAACCATTTCCCCTTTGGCACTTAAGTCTCTGAGCATTCTTTTGGGATTCTGGTAAACCATTTGTCCCTTTTTAAAAAATGCTGCTGCTTTTGTTTAATGCTTGCCCTGCTTTGCGGTCGATCATTTCACCCCTTTTAATCCATTTTTGCCACTTTGGGTTAAACAGTTCACACAACTTCTGGTTCACCATTTCACATTTCGGAACTTTTATTCCCACCATTACTTTGGGCTTCTGGTTCATCATTTCACGCTGTTTTACAAATCTTTGCCGCTTAACTTTCAATCCACAAACCGGGGCTCGCTTTCGGGTGGGGGGGGGGGGGGGGGGGGTAGCGGGTTTGGGCCGGGCACTCCACATCCCGGTGTGCGACCGGGTTCGTTCTGGTACCGCTCGGTGCCCCTCGTCCTGCTCTTGCCGCGGAAGCAAACCAGACGACCGTCGGTCTCACGCCCGAGGGGAGAGGAGGCGGAAAGCGGTTTGCAGCCTTTCGCTGTACCTCCGGCGGGCAGCGCCGCACCTCCGAGTGCTCGGTACCGTTCGCTGCGCCTCGTACGGCCGCACGCAGCGAGCCAAACCCGGAGGAAATCGGCCTGTGCCTTCTCGAGATATGGGCCTCCGGGTGGGACGGACAAACCGGGGCCCCGAGCTCGCTTTCGGCGGCCCGGCACTCGACTTCCCGGTGTCCGAACGTGATCCTTCCGGTACCCTTCGGTGCCCCTTGCCCGACTCTAGCTCCCGTGCTGAAGCGGAGTCGGTCGGCCTGACGGCCTGCCGAGTTAACCAGCGGAAAGCGGTGCGCAGCCTTTCGCTTGCAGCTCCGGCGGGCAGCGCCGCACCTCCGGCTGCTCAGTGCCGTCCGCTGCTCCCCTTCCGGCTGCACGCAGCGAACCATACCCGGAGGAAATCGGCCTCGGCCTTCCGGAGATATGGGCCTGCGAGTGGGACCAATAAATCGGTGCACATTTCCGGCTCGGTTTCCGGCCTCGGCACTATCAGTTCACGCCGTCCGACCGACGTCGTTCTGGCACGGTTCCGTTGCTCCTTGATCCGGTCCAGCCACGGTAATCAGCCGAAGATGGTGGGGGGGGGACACATTGCCCGCCGAGTTAGCCGGAGGAAATCGGCCTCGGACTTCCTCAGATATCAGCCTCCGGGTGGGACAGACAAACCGGGGACCCGAGCACGCTTTCGGCGGCCCGCTGGTCGACTTCCCGGTGTGCGACCGGGTTCGTTCCGGTACCGTTCGCTGCCCCTCGTCCTGCTCTAGCCGCGGAAACAAACCCGACGACCGTCGGTCTCACGCCCGCGGAGGGAGGTGGCGGAAAGTGGTTTGCAGCCTTTCGCTGTACCTCCGGCGGGCAGCGCCCGACCTCCGAGTGCTCGGTACCGTCCGCTGCGCCTGGTCCTGCCGCACACAACGAGCCATACCCGGTGGAAATCGGCCTGTGCCTTCCAGAGATATGGGCCTCCGGGTGGGACGGACAAACCGGGGCCCCGTGCTCGCTTTCGGCGGCCCGCTAGTCGACTTCCCGGTGTGCGACCGGGTTCCTTCCGGTACCGTTCGCTGCCCCTCGTCCTGCTCTAGCCGCGGAAACAAACCCAACGACCGTCGGTCTCACGCCCGCGGAGGGAGGCGGCGGAAAGTGGTTTGCAGCCTTTCGCTGTACCTCCGGCGGGCAGCGCCCGACCTCCGAGTGCTCGGTACCGTCCGCTGCGCCTGGTCCGGCCGCACACAACGAGCCATACCCGGTGGAAATCGGCCTGTGCCTTCCGGAGATATGGGCCTCCGGGTGGGACGGACAAACCGGGGCCCCGAGCTCGCTTTCAGCGGCCCGGCACTCGACTTCCCGGTGTGCGAACGTCATCCTTCCGGTACTCAACCGTGCCCCTTGCCCCACTCTAGCTCCGGCGGTAAAGCGGAGTCGGTCGGTCTCACGGACGCCGAGTTAGCAGGCGGAAAGCGGTGCGCAGCCTTTCGCTGTCACTCCGGCGGGCAGCATCGCACCTCCCAGTGCTCGGTACCGTCCGCTGCGCCTGGTCCGGCCGCACACAACGAGCCATACCCGGTGGAAATCGGCCTGTGCCTTCCGGAGATATGGGCCTCCGGGTGGGACGGACAAACCGGGGCCCCGAGCGGTGGCACCCTGCTCGCTTTCAGCGGCCCGGCACTCGACTTCCCGGTATGCGAACGTGATCGTTCCGGTACCCTTCGGTGCCCCTTGCCCCACTCTAGCTCCGGTGCTAAAGCGGAGTCGGTCGGTCTCACGGACGCCGAGTTAGCAGGCGGAAAGCGGTGCGCAGCCTTTCGCTGTCACTCCGGCGGGCAGCACCGCACCTCCGAGTGCTCGGTACCGTACGCTGCGCCGCCTCCTGCCGCACGCAACGAGCCATACCCGCAGGAAATCGGCCTCGGCGTTCCGGAGTTATCCGCCTCCGAGTGGGCCTGACCAAGCGGGGTGAACTGGAAATCATTAACCAACGTACTTCCAGGTTTTCACCCGCAGAGGGCAGCACTCTATTCTCCGTTTTAAACTGGGCCGACCCGGCTCCGTTTCGAGACCCGGCACTCGACTTCCCGGTGTGCGACCGGGTTCGTTCCGGTACCGTTCGCTGCCCCTCGTCCTGCTCTAGCCGCGGAAGCAAACCCGACGACCGTCGGTCTCACGCCCGCGGAGGGAGGCGGCGGAAAGTGGTTTGCAGCCTTTCGCTGTACCTCCGGCGGGCAGCGCCCGACCTCCGAGTGCTCGGTACCGTCCGCTGCGCCTGGTCCGGCCGCACACAACGAGCCATACCCGGTGGAAATCGGCCTGTGCCTTCCGGAGATATGGGCCTGCGGGTGGGACGGACAAACCGGGGCCCCGAGCGGTGGCACCCTGCTCGCTTTCGGCGGCCCGGCACTCGACTTCCCGGTGTGCGAACGTCATCGTTCCGGTACCCTTCGGTGCCCCTTGCCCCACTCTAGCTCCGGTGCTAAAGCGGAGTCGGTCGGTCTCACGGACGCCGAGTTAGCAGGCGGAAAGCGGTGCGCAGCCTTTCGCTGTCACTCCGGCGGGCAGCACCGCACCTCCGAGTGCTCGGTACCGTACGCTGCGCCTCCCCCTGCCGCACGCAACGAACCATACCCGGAGGAAATCGGCCTCGGCGTTCCGGAGTTATCCGCCTCCGAGTGGGCCTGACCAAGCGGGGTGAACTGGAAATCATTAACCAACGTACTTCCAGGTTTTCACCCGCAGAGGGCAGCACTCTCTTCTCCGTTTTAAACTGGGCCGACCCGGCTCCGTTTCGAGACCCGGCACTCGACTTCCCGGTGTGCGACCGGGTTCGTTCCGGTACCGTTCGCTGCCCCTCGTCCTGCTCTAGCCGCGGAACTAAACCCGACGACCGTCGGTCTCACGCCCGCGGAGGGAGGCGGCGGAAAGTGGTTTGCAGCCTTTCGCTGTACCTCCGGCGGGCAGCGCCCGACCTCCGAGTGCTCGGTACCGTCCGCTGCGCCTGGTCCGGCCGCACACAACGAGCCATACCCGGAGGAAATCGGCCTCGGCCTTCCTGAGATATCAGCCTCCGAGTTGGCCCGACGAGTCGGTGGCACCCTGCTCGCTTTCAGCGGCCCGGCACTCGACTTCCCGATGTGCGAACGTCATCCTTCCGGTACTCAACGGTGCCCCTTGCCCCACTCTAGCTCCGGCGGTAAAGCGGAGTCGGTCGGTCTCACAGACGCCGAGTTACCAGGCGGAAAGTGGTTTGCAGCCTTTCGCTGTACCTCCGGCGGGCAGCGCCCGACCTCCGAGTGCTCGGTACCGTCCGCTGCGCCTGGTCCGGCCGCACACAACGAGCCATACCCGGAGGAAATCGGCCTGTGCCTTCCGGAGATATGGGCCTCCGGGTGGGACGGACAAACCGGGGCCCCGAGCTCGCTTTCGGCGGCCCGGCACTCGACTTCCCGGTGTGCGAACGTCATCCTTCCGGTACCCAACCGTGCCCCTTGCCCCACTCTAGCTCCGGCGGTAAAGCGAAGTCGGTCGGTCTCACGGACGCCGAGTTAGCAGGCGGAAAGCGGTGCGCAGCCTTTCGCTGTCACTCCGGCGGGCAGCATCGCACCTCCCAGTGCTCGGTACCGTACGCTGCGCCTCCTCCTGCCGCACGCAACGAGCCATACCCGGAGGAAATCGGCCTCGGCCTTCCTGAGATATCAGCCTCCGAGTGGGCCCGAAGAGTCGGTGGCACCCTGCTCGCTTTCAGCGGCCCGGCACTCGACTTCCCGGTGTGCGAACGTGATCGTTCCGGTACCCAAACGTGCCCCTTGCCCCACTCTAGCTCCGGCGCTAAAGCGGAGTCGGTCGGTCTCACGGACGCCGAGTTACCAGGCGGAAAGCGGTGCGCAGCCTTTCGCTGTACCTCCGGCGGGCAGCATCGCACCTCCCAGTGCTCGGTACCGTACGCTGCGCCTCCTCCTGCCGCACGCAACGAGCCATACCCGGAGGAAATCGGCCTCGGCCTTCCTCAGATATCAGCCTCCAAACGGGCGTCACAAATCAGGGCACATGGTCAGCTGCAAAGCAGCGTCACTACAACCTCTCACTGCACCCCACGCGACATTCCGCTTGCCTGCCTGCCGCTGCCTACTCTCACCAGCGAAACAAAGTCAGGATAACACCCCAATGCAAGCAGCTCCCTTCCGGCCAACCAACCCACACCAATCCCCTTGCCTGCCTCCCACAAATTCCACCAGCGAGGCAAAGTCAAAATCAACCCACAATAAACGCACTCCACAACGGCCATCGACCGCTATACACTCCCTTGGGCGACTATTAAGCCCGAGAACACTAACTGTAACCAACCGCAGTGAAAAGTTGAAGTGGCAACTCATTAACCAAATTTATATTTGGCAACTCATTAACCAACTTTACATTTGGCAACTCATTAACCAACTGCATTGGTGACAACTCATTGACTGACAGGTTGATGAGTTCTCCAGGGCCCCACATGCCTCCTGCCGAATTAAAAGCTCACCCTCCCGGGCACTACC